>NC_080487.1:11142500-11397500 GCF_030265055.1 Doryrhamphus excisus | reverse complement strand
ATAGTCACATTTATACTATATTTTTATTTACAACATATTGCGCAACTGCAGGGTCTTGAGACACATGCTAACTCGCAAACTAGAGAGCTAGCGACCTAAACGGTAGCCTTCAAGTTATTTCCTTTCAACTTAAGTAGCCAAAAACTTACCACTTCCACACGAATAGGGAGGATAACTATTAACAGTTATTTAACCTTTAACATGAACATGAATCAAACGTAATATTTTTTTTCTGGGTACATGATACCATACAGCATCCATATCAAACTTGCCGCGTGTTTGAGACCCCTGTTCTATTGAGTTATGGACTTTTAGATCTTTGAGAATCTGCACCTATTCCAGCTGTATTTCCTTGGCTTTACAAAATGGTCGGTTTTAATTTATTCTACCTATAACCCGTCTCTGGGCTGCGATTGGTCTCACTCCCGAGTGCTCCTGATGACTTCTGGACAACTGCCGAACCCCACTTTGTAATTTGTCGGTATAGGAAGACCCCTGACTCAACGTGTATGAACTCGGAGTAGTAACGTAGGTCCGCATGTATTGAGTACAGACTGATCGTCAATTATGTTCTTTCTCGTTTGTTCTCGGTATGATGTGGATGAGGATATTTTGGTGTACTTTATACGGCAGGGTCCTATTTAAGTGATTTCTTCTTTTGTTTTACATTTTACGCTTATTTCTATCACCATCAATTGTGTGTGTTTTTTGTGTTTTTGAATAAAATGGCGGTTAAATAAATGCAAAAATAATTACATTACATTACATTGATCATATCTGTGCTTGTGTTGAAGGAAAACGTAGTTGCCGATGAAATTGTAATAGCTTTTTAATGTACGCAGTTTTTGTTATGATAGCTTTATTTTCTTATCACTATTGGATGTAATCTGTGCAGCTCTTATTTTGAAGGCCAGAAGTTTAATATGTGTAAAAAAAAAAAAAAAAATGACGGCGATTTGACGTGTGTGCGGAAAAGTATTTTGACTATTGCTAAGTGAGCTAGCTAAACATGCATCAGATGACAATTGAATGCATCCCATAATCAGTTCCCAGTTCCACATGTCCAAAAGGAGTAGGAAGAAGCACAGCTTATTAAATCCTACCCCTCCATCTGGTACTTTTACAATCAGTAACTGTTACATTTGTTCACTTCCTGCTTTCTGTTTAAGGTTTATTTTTTATTTATTTATTTTTTTTGTCTCGTACCAAAGTACAAGGTGATATGACCATACAATGACATAATGGGTACCATAGTAACTGTCAATATAGTGATATATATATATGGTACTTTTACAATCAGTAACTGTTACATTTGTTCACTTCCTGCTTTCCGTATTAGTTTTTTTTGTTGAATTTTTAAATGTTGTAAATTTTTTGTCCCGTACCAAAGTACAAGGTGATATGACCATACAATGACATTATGTGTACCATAGCAACTGTCCACATCAAGAGGTCGCCTACAGCCGCAGCCTAATTAGAAATCTGCACAGCTAAATTTACACCCTTTTTTTTTTCCCGCCTTCAGCCCAGAACTGTTCAGGCCTCCGAACATGCAGCCAGTGCTTGGAGCAACCCGAATGCGGCTGGTGCGGCGACCCGAGCAGCACCGGAAAGGGCCTGTGCACGGAAGGCTCCTACAGGGGTCCCATGAAGAGACCACCTAAACAGAGCCAGTCCCAGGACTTGATCCTGGAGCCGGGCATCTGCCCCAAAGACAAAGGCTACGAGTGGACGTTCATACACTGCCCCGGTGAGGAAGCCACTTCCTATTTACTGAAATTACAGAAAGCGTCTTGTCCGCTTGGAAAATATCGACTTTTTTTTTTTGCATCTCCAGTTTTTTTTTTTAAATCTGCTCTTTGTAGAGGTTTCTTGTTACAGCAGAGAAAGGATGTGGAAGTGATATCTCCCTGCAGACTCGTGCAACCTTATAGTCATGCAAAAACGTTGATAAACTCACTGCCGCCTGTAATGTGAGAACGTGAGGAGAATGTTGCTGTTTGGTTGACAGATGATTGTGAACTCGGTGAATTATCTGTTGTTGACTGTTGTTATATTTCTTCATTTTTAAAAGTATTAAATATCACAGGCGGCACGGCGGTCTGGTGGTTAGTGCGCAGACCTCACAGCAAGGAGACGAGGGTTCAATTCCCACCCTCGGCCATCTCTGTGTGGAGTTTGCGTGGGTTTTTGCCGGGTACTCCGGTTTCCTCCCACATTCCAAAACATGCTAGGTTAATTGGCGACTCCAAATTGTCCATAGGTATGAATGTGAGTGTGAATGGTTGTTTGTCTATATGTGCCCTGTGATTGGCTGGCCACCAGTCTAGGGTGTACCCAGAAGATAGCTGGGATAGGCTCCAGCACCCCCCACAACCCCTGTGAGGATAAGCGGTAGATAATGAATGAATGGTTTAAAAATGGGCTGCACGGCGGAAAAAAAGTGGTTAGTGCTCAGGTCTCACAGCAAGGAGACCCGAGTTCAATTCCATCTCCACCATCTCTGTGTGGAGTTTGCATGTTCTTGCCATGCATGTGTGGGTTTTCTCCAGCCAATCACAGGGCACATATAGACAAACAACCATTCACACTCACATTCATACGTATGAACGAGTGGTTAGCGCTAGGTTAATTAGCGACTCCAAATTGTCCATAGGTATGAATGTGAGTGTGAATGGTTGTTTGTCTATATGTGCCCTGTGATTGGCTGGCGACCAGTCCAGGGTGTACCCCGCCTCTCGCCCGAAGACAGCTGGGATAGGCTCCAGCACCCCCGCGACCCTCGTGAGGAAAAAGCGGTAGAAAATGAATGAATAAATATCACAGAAAGTGTTTTTTTTTGTGGCTTTGTATTTTTCCCAAAGAAAAAAAACATACTATTGTTGTAAGGAATGTCACGCACAAATTCCACTGTAGTCCATGAATCATAATAACAGTGAAATGACCTCATACCTTTTTATGATTATATTTCAGCGTGCCAGTGTAACGGCCACAGCACGTGCGTGAATGGCAGCGTCTGCGAGCAGTGTCGTAACCTCACCACGGGCCCCCACTGTCAGACCTGCATGGCCGGTTACCACGGAGACCCAACCAATGGTGGCAAATGCCAGGGTGAGTCAAAATCATCTTGATAAGCTTAACATGAAATAAACAGTTGGGACTGTCAGTACTGTCCTGTACCAAAAGATGGCACTATTGTTTATCAGATTAATGGCCGTTTATTGTTATTGTTGTGTGAAAGGCCGCCTATTATGCTATTATGCTTATTTTCAGCCCTTTTGTATTGAATTGTGGACTCCATTAGAGTAGTTACATAATTCATTCCACGCATGGCAACTCTGCTGTGATTCGTCACACTCCTGAGGACTTCCGCAGGACTGCCGAACCCCACTTTATAATTTGTCGGTAAAGGAGTTGATAATAAATTTGGAGAGCTACTTGAAAAGTGGTTAGGAGCCACTGGTTTGAGACCCCTGACTGACCATGTATGAACACGTTTAGCTTTAGCTTTAGCTTTACAGACACCATGTGTCATCCTATGCAGTCATTCATTTATTCACTTTCTACCGCTTATCCTCATGAGGGTCTCGAGCGTGCTGGAGCCTATCCCAGATGTCTTCTTTAGGCGAGAGGCGGGGTACACGCCGGACTGGTGGCCAGCCAATCACAGGGCACATATAGACAAACAACCATTCACACTCACATTCATACCTATGGACAATTTGGAGTCGCTAATTAACCTAGCATGTTTTTGGAATGTGGGAGGAAACCGGAGTACCCGGAGAAAACCCACGCATGCATGGCGAGAACATGCAAACTCCACACAGAGATGGTGGAGATGGAATTGAACTCGGGTCTCCTTGCTGTGAGACCTGAGCACTAACCACTTTTTCCGCCGTGCAGCCCATTTTTAAACCATTAATTCATTTTCTACCGCTTATCCTCACGGGGGTTGTGGGGGGTGCTGGAGCCTATCCCAAATGTTTTCGGGGTACACCCTAGACTGGTGGCCAGCCAATCACAGGGCACATATAGACAAACAACCATTCACACTCACATTCATACCTACGGACAATTTGGCGTCGCTAATTAACCTAGCATGTTTTTGGAATGTGGGAGGAAACCGGAGTACCCGGAGAAAACCCACGCATGCACGGGGAGAACATGCAAAGAGAGATGGCCAAGGGTGGAATCGAACTCGGGTCTCCAAGCTGTATGGCCTGTGTGTCATATTATAGGTAATTATGAACATCTAGTCAAGTGCACGGCTCTTCAATTGGAGACACGAGGGTCAAATCTGGCCCATTAATGATGACATCACCGAGCAACCAGCACTTTTCCAACAGATGAAAAAAAAACACCATAGCACTCATGTCATATTGAGGATCTTTGACTAATGTAAACATATTGCTACTGCTTTAATATATGATTTCATTATGATTATAGTAGGTATATGATATGGCGATGTAGAAAATAAATGACATTGACTGTAATAATAACAGAAGAAGAGCATTTAGTAGGGAAAATACTGAATAATTACTTGCTGATGGATTTTATTCATGCATATGCAAATTGGTGCCACCTGTAAAGGAGACCAGTACAGGTGTTCATCACTGAGGGAAATATTCCTCAATATTCAACCTTTACTGCGTATGAGCACTATCGTCTGAACACATTCATATGTGCGAAGATGCACACTGTGTCCGCTGACCCCCTCCATTATACTCCGTCTCCCCAGTGTTTGAGTGCAGCCAAGCAGACATAATGGACTATTTATTTCTCTTACAAAAAAACCCTGAAAGGACGCTTCAGTACTCAAGCAGCCATCGACTTGTCTTTCTTTTATACGTTCGGAGTTGATGTGTGCCATTACATGCAGTATTGACCTGCCTCTTTTTTTTATCTCTTTGTATATCTTTAGAACTCATAGAAAAGAGAGGTGTAGGGGTGTCACCGGGCACCAAACTCACAAAACCAGACAAGATTGGTGTCACAAGAAGATTTTAACATGAATTTTAAGAGGAGTACAATAAAAGACTAACTAAGTCACATAACTAGATGGATAGATTTCCTTTATTGTCATTGCACAATAACACAGCAGTAAAATTGCCAACAAAATATCGTTGCCTGGCTCCCATATAATAATAAATAATAATAATAACAATGTGGAGAATAGATGACATCAAATATGAACAACAATGTACAGCGTAAACAGTAATTTGTACAAATAATTTAAATAATTTTCATTCATTCATTTTCTACCACTTATCCTCACAAGGGTCGCAGGGGGTGCTGGAGCCTATCCCAGCTGTCTTCTCTTTGGGTTGAGAGGCGGGGTACACCCTGGACTGGTGGCCAGCCAATCACAGGGCACATATAGACAAACAACCATTCACACTCACATTCATACCTATGGACAATTTGGAGTCGCTAATTAACCTAGCGCTAACCACTCGTTCATATGTATGAATGTGAGTGTGAATGGTTGTTTGTCTATATGTGCCCTGTGATTGGCTGGCCACCAGTCCAGGGTGTACAGCCAGCTGGGATAGGCTCCAGCACCCCCCACGACCCTTGTGAGGATAAAAGGTAGAAAATGAATGAATATAATGTATTGCAATATTTGATTTGACTAATAATAGTAAACCACAAGACAGCGATCAATTAATTAATTATTTTCTGAAACTTAATGACTGTATTATGGAGTGGTCAGTGCGCAGGCCACACAGCTAGGAGACCCGAGTTCGATTCCACCCTCTTTCGCATGTTCTCCCCGTGCATGTGTGGGTTCCTCCCACATTCTAAAAACATGCTAGGCTAATCGTAGACTCCAAGTTGTCCATAGGTATGAATGTGAGTGTGAATGGTTGTTTGTCTATATGTGCCCTGTGATTGGCTGGCCACCAGTCAAGGGTGTACCCCGCCTTTTACCCGAAGACAGCTGGGATAGGCTCCAGCATGGCATAAGCAGTAGATAGTGAATGCATCTTAGGTATTGTTGCCGCCCCCTTGTGAGTAATGGTCATGGTCATACCTTGTCCACCCCAATGAAACATTTCATGAGGGTTAATGTGAAGACCCCGAACCTTTCACTTTCATGCAAAAAAAAAAAAAAAGTATTTGTCCTTTTTGTTGTCTTTCTTTCATCCGTTTTCTCTCTCTTTCCCTTATTCCTACCATCCTACCATCTGTCCCCATGCAGCCTGTAAGTGCAACGGACATGCAAGTGTGTGCCAGGTGCTAACTGGCAAATGCTTCTGCACCACCAAGGGCATCAAAGGGGACCAGTGCCAGCTGTGAGTACAACACATACACATACACATACACATACACATACACATACACATACACAATCATTTAGTGCAACTCTTGAGTTTGCTCTTCCAACGGCTGGCCTGAACATATTAGCGTCATATTAGATGGTCAGTTTGCCAACGCTATACACGCATGCACACACGCACTCGAGATTCACTGTCAGCGTTGACACGTGTCAATCAGAAGCCGCTGCCGTCATTCATTTGCTGCAGCCTATTTCTTCTTGTCATTTTTCATGTACTCACTTCTTGTTTTTCTTTTTTTAACTCCGCACATTATTAAAAAAACCAAAATAAACCGTATTATGGAAAGCAGGAAGTGAACAAATGAAACAGTCACAGATTGTAAAAGTAAACTGTATTATGGAAAGCAGGAAGTGAACAAATGTAACAGTTACTGATTGTAAAAGTAAACTGTATTATGGAAAGCAGGAAGTGAACAAATGAAACAGTTACTGATTGTAAAAGTAAAAAAATATTTATTTAATTTAATTTAATTAAAAATATATATTAGAAAGCATGAAGTGAACAAATGTAACAGTTACTGATTGTAAAAGTAAACTATTATGGAAAGCAGGAAGTGAACAAATGAAACAGTTACTGATTATAAAAGTAAAAAAAATATTATTTAATTTAATTAAAAAATATATTAGAAAGCAGCAGGAGGTGAACAAATGTAAGTTACTGATTGTAAAAGTAAACTGTATTATGGAAAGCAGGAAGTGAACAAATGTAACAGTTACTGATTGCAAAAGTAAAAAATTATTTAATTTAATTTAATTAAAAATTTTATATTAGAAAGCAGGAAGTGAACAAATGTAACAGTTACTGATTGTAAAAGTAAACTGTATTATGGAAAGCAGGAAGTGAACAAATGTAACAGTTACTGATTGTAAAAGTAAAAAATTAATTATTTAATTTAATTGTAATTAAAAAAAATTATATTAGAAAGCAGGAAGTGAACAAATGTAACAGTTACTGATTGTAAAAGTAAAAAAATAATTATTTATTTTAATTTAATTTTAAAAAATTATATTAGAAAGCAGGAAGTGAACAAATGTAACAGTTACTGATTGTAAAAGTACCAGATGGAGGGGTAGGATTTAATAAGCTTTGCTTCTTCCTACTCCTTTTGGACATGTGGAACTGTGAACTGATTATGTGATGCATTCAATTGCAATCTGATGCATGTTCAAATGAAATAAAACCATTACCATTACCAATCACAAAGGAAAATTCGGCATACCGCGAATATGCCTCTTGCATTCCCCATTGTAATTAGCTCAGACACAATAATTAATAGAGCGACGTTCAAAATGGAAGGCAACACAGATGAGTTAATGCCTTTTAACCCCCACTATTAAAAAAAAATATATATTTATAATCTATCAGTGTGTATCTGCTCAACTGTCTGCCCGACGGTTGAATTAGTCATTACTGCTGTCAAGGAGAAGTCAGGAGGACAATCCAGATAAGCATATACACATTAGGGGGGAAATTAATGGGATTTGGATCACATTAAGGCCCCGCTGACTTTCAGTAACCTTTTCCTCCTAATTGCGTAATCAAAGTTGAAAGCGACAAGATCACCACTCGCATCTCCTGAAAGTACGTACATTTGCATTTAATTGTGAGTCATGTGACTTCGTTTTTTTTTAACCGTGTCGTCATAAGCGCCGATTTTCGGAGAAGCTCGTTTTAAAAGGAGCCACTGGAAAGCAAAGTCGTGTTGCTGTGCGTTGTCAGTCAGAAACTGCACCTCCAGCATGATTTCTGCTGACGGGGTGGGGGGGTCAATTCCTCCCCCCCTTCCACCACCTTCAGTGTGGGAGGTCTACCCCCCCCCCCCCCCCCACACACACACACTTAGCTACGCACTTTCCAGGTTGTAAGCAGAATGGACACTGTAAGGGGTTTCATTTGGTTAATGCAGTGGGTGTCCATAATTTTCTGTCCCCCCCCCCCCCCCCCCCCCAAAAAAAAAAAAAAAAACCTCTTCTGTTGTCTTGGTTAGGAATTAAAGCATAACTTAGCTAAAAAAATATCATAATGATTAACCTCCACATGTGCTACTTTGTTGTACAATGCTAAACAACACTGGGGTAGCAGGTGGCTAACAGTTGCTACAAATGGCTTCCTGGAAACATGAAAGCAAACCAGACACCAAACCGGCCAATCACCAGCCATTTAGCGCTGGGATCTGCCCTGGTACCAGATATTTAGGATGCTTCCTGGTGCCCATTACTGGTGATCAAATTAAAATTAAGCCACCAATGCAGTCTCCCCCCAACCCCCCCCCCACCCTCGATAATCAAATTAGCGTCCGTATTATCAAGCAGAGTTATTTTGTGGCTAATCTCTAAATCTAAAATGCATTTTCACCCTCAAACATCAGCGTACTTGAGTAATTATTCTTTTTCAGTGTAATTCAATTGGTGTATTGATTGACAGCTGGGTTGGTGCGGTGATGTCATTCCCGGTATCCCATTAACTGGAATCAACACCCATTCCCCCCCCACTTCAGGTCCTATCAAAAAGTCTGAAAAAGACACATCTCAAGTTTTATACATGTGGCGCCAAGTGAGTCAGAGCTTTTTTCCTGTCACTCACACAGACAAGTGGCCTCGAGAGCTTTCTTGCCATATTTTTGTGTACAAATTCAGTGCCCCCCCTACTTCAGGTTCTATCAAAAAGTCTGAAAAAGACACATCTCAAGTTTTATACATGTGGCGCCAAGTGAGTCTGAGCTTTTTTCCTGTCACTCACACAGACAAGTGACCTAGAGAGCTTTCTTGCCTTATTTTTTGTGTACAAATTTATGCTGCTTACTTTCCACATGTGCGCTAACACATGCATGCACCACAGCCACTATACATGCAAACCAACAAGTGGCGCCAAATGAGTCGGAGCTTTTTTTTTCCTGTCACTCACAAAGACAAGTGACCTAGAGAACTTTCTTCTCAAATTCAAATTCAGCGGCCCCACTACTTAAGGTTCTATCAAAGTCTGAAGTCTGAAAAATACACACCTCAAATTTTATACATGCAAACCAACAAGTGAGTCAGAGCTTTTTTTCCTGTCACTCACACAGACAAGTGACCTAGAGAGCTTTCTTGCCATATTTTTGTGTACAAATTAATCGCCCCCCTACTTCAGGTTCTATCAAAAAGTCTGAAAAAGACACATCTCGAGTTTTATACAAGTGGCGCCAAGTGAGTCGGAGCTTTTTTTCCTGTCTCTCACACAGAGAGCTTTCTTGCCATATTTTTGTGTACAAATTCAGCGCCCCCCTACTTCAGGTTCTCTCAAAAAGTCTGAAAAAGACACAGCTCAAGTTTTATACATGTGGCGCCAAGTGAGTCGGAGCTTTTTTTCCTGTCACTCACACAGACAAGTGACCTAGAGAGCTTTCTTGCCTTATTTTTTGTGTACAAATTTATACTGCTTACTTTCCGCATGTGCGTTTCCACATGCATGCACTACACGCAGCCACTAGGATGCCATTAGGAACGTTGCAATAGGAGATAATGAAGAGATGGCTACATTATTAGTGCAGAATGGGGAACAATGGCGCCTTGCTGGGGTTGCAGTGATGAGCACAAAATGGAAGGGGAGGTAAATATTTCTTCCCTGCGGCGACTCGTCTCTTTCCGTGTGTTTGCACATACGTGAAGGACGTTATTTAGGGTCAAGTGTGCCTCGATCAAATTAAGATACAGCGTAAGTTTCTGTGTGTGTGTGTGTGTGTGTGTGTGTGTGTGTGTGCATCCATGCAGGTGTAGATTAAATTAAGATACAGCAGAGTAGAGTTGCATTATACATTACTGCATTATATACTCTGCACACAAATACTAGGGTGCCGGGTCGTCCCTCCCGGGAGCGATGCTGTTTGTGTGTGTGATGGTTGAAAAGCTCGTGGCGGCGTTTGTGTCTCCCGTCCTTTTGTGGCATGGTGATGAAAGAGCACTCAAGCCCCCCCCCCCCTCCCCCCCTCCCCGTCCTTGCTTGTTAAAAAAGCCAGGCAGATGACTCTGAGCGCTGCCGTGCTTGACCTTCTAGATGTGCTGCTTAGATACGGTGTCAAAATGATACCCCGTCATGTCACTTAATACTCCGAAAGCACGCATTTTTTTTTAGCCGTGAAACTTAAAACAGTGGGGGGCATGCTGGGGCGAGAGGCGGGGTACACCCTGGACTGGTCGCCAGCCAATCACAGGGCACATATAGACAAACAACCATTCACACTCGCATTCATACCACTTACTGAGTCTTTTGAGCTTGCATAGTAGTTGGTTAATATTCTGCATCATACATTGGTAGTGTATTGTCTGGTTGATGTGGCACAATACTCTTACTGTAGTACTGTAGCTATATATGCAGTATATGTATTTACATTCCAGCAGCCATTTTTATTCATTCATTCATTTTCACGAGTGTCGCGGGGGGTGCTGGAGCCTATCCCAGCTGTCTTCTTCAGGCGAGAGGCGGGGTACACCCCGGACTGGTGGCCAGCCAATCACAGGGCACATATAGACAAACAACCATTCACACTCACATTCATACCTATGGACAATTTGGAGTCGCTAATTAACCTAGCATGTTTTTGGAATGTGGGAGGAAACCGGAGTACCCATAGAAAACTGGGGAGAACATGCAAATTCCACAGAGATGCGGAATCAAACTCAGGTCTCTTAACTGCGTGGCCACGTGCTACACACTCGTCCACCGTGCAGCCCCATATCAAACTACTCATTCATTAGTTTTCTACCTCTTATCCTCACAAGGGTCGTGGTGGGTGCTGGCGGGGGTACACCCTGGACTGGTGGCCAGCCAATCACAGGGCACATATAGACAAACAACCATTCACACTCACATTCATACCTATGGACAATTTGGAGTCGCTAATTAACCTCGCATGTTTTTGGAATGTGGGAGGAAACTGAAGTACCCGCAGAAAACTGGGGAGAACATGCAAACTCCACAGAGATGCGGAATCAAACTCGGGTCTCCAAACTGCGTGGCCACGTGCTACACACTCGCCCACCGTGCAGCCCCATATCATTCGTTAATTTTCTACCTCTTATCCTCACGAGGGTCGCGGGGGTGCTGGAGCCTATCCCAGCTGTCTTCCTCAGGCGAAAGGCGGGGTAAACCCTGGACCAGTGGCCAGCCAATCACAGGGCACATATAGACAAACAACCATTCACACTCACATTCATACCTATGGACAATTTGGAGTCGCTAATTAACCTAGCATGTTTTTTTTGGAATGTGGGAGGAAACCGGAGTACCCGCAGAAATGTGGATTCAAACTCGGGTCTCCTAACTGCGTGGCCATGCGCTACACACTTGACCACCGTGCAGCCCCATATCATTCATGCGTTTTCTACCTCTTATCCTCACGAGGGTCGCGGGGGTGCTGGAGCCTATCCCAGCTGTTTTCAGGCGAGAGGCGGGGTACACCCTGGACTGGTCTCCAGCCAATCACAGGGCACATATAGACAAATTAACTTAACATGTTTTTGGAAGCGGAGAAAACCCGTACACGCACAAGAATATGCAAACTCCCCAACCACTCGTCCACCGTACGGCCCTAAATTTTAATACGACAGTGTTTTTTTCTGATGTAATGATATCTGTATGCTTTAAAGAACACCCTATGAGCCATGTCCTCTTCATCGCTCGTGATGACTACTTTCACCTCCTCACATCAGCGACTGGTTGAGGACCTTCTCTCCTCCTTCACACAATCGCCTCCATGACCCTTTGATTGTTGCGTTAGCGTCCTAATGCGTCATAAAACAAAGCCACCGTGAAGCCGATGTATAGTTATAATGCATATTCCCCATATAATATAGTCTCTGTTCCTTTTACTGTAGCGGCTCTAGTGCACATGTGTACAACGTAATCATAACGAGCAGCCATTAAGTGCGTAAACGCTTAGCTAGACGTCCCCGCCATATGTTTCTGCTCATTATACTTCAGCTATATAGTTACATTATAGTTACAATAGCAATCAGTATGTTTGATGCCTTCTGGTGATTTGAGTGTGATTCAAATGACATTCTCCGTATCGACTTCACTTCTACGCCGACCAGGTTACTTTCTCCCTTTTTGCCACCATTTTTTTTTTTTTTTAGTCACGCCACTTTCCATCGTTGCCCGCTCAAGATGGCATGTCTGTATTTGCAAGATGTCAACAAAGACGACGCCTCAGGCTCCGAAAACAACAACGTCTGTCAAATAACAACAACGGCTCCGAGGCGAATAGAAGAGAGTAATAATTGCCCATCCGGAATGTTTATTTTAACCACACCGTTTTTAGCCCCCAAATCCCCCTCGGTGGGGACCCTCATTAGCACCATTTATAGATGAATTGGCCTTTCAGTTTACAGTCATTTCACACAGGCCATATGTTAATTGCTGGCTTATTATTACCTCATTGTTGGGGTTTGGAGTGCAACTTGAATTTAAAGCTGAGTTTGGCAAAAAACTGATAAATTTAAATGCATCAGCAGTGAAGTAGATTTTTAGTTTCAACTCAAGAGTCTGTTTCCTGCACAGGGTTCTTGAACAGGACCATTACTTCATTATGAATATATTTTATGGCTCATTTAGAGTCAAACCATGAAGTCATAATTATGTCTGCATCATAATACTAGGATATGTATTAAGTCAGTATCACTTTGTAGCTCGTCCTCCCAAGGACGACTTTTTTTTAAAGTTTTAGTTTATTTAAAATGGGCATTTGATTAAAAAAAAAATTAAAAAAATTAATCGCGATTAATCACATTTAAAAAAATATATATATATATAGTTAACTTAATTAATCACATTTAATTGCATATAAATAATTTTTAATTTATAATAAGTAGTGGAAATCTCTACTACAACAATAACGCCATCATATTTAAAGAGATATCAATTTTGGAAATATGAGCTATGACTAAAAAATAATAATATACAGTCAGAAAGCATATTTTTATTATTATTTTTTATTATTATTAGCATATTAGTGATTGACACTGACACAGGGATGGAGGGGATTGGCGTTTTTAAAAAAAAAAGTATCGGCCAATGGCGATACCGATATCACTGACATGGACTGGTGGCCAGCCAATCACAGGGCACATATAGACAAACAACCATTCACACTCACATTCATACCTATGGACAATTTGGAGTCGCTAATTAACCTAGCATGTTTTTGGAATGTGGGAGGAAACCGGAGTACCCGGAGAAAACCCACACATGCACGGGGAGAAAATGTAAACTCCACACAGAGATGGCGGAGATGGAATTGAACTCGGGTCTTCTTGCTGTGAGACCTGAGCACTAACCACTTTTTCCGCCGTGCAGCCCATTTTTTAAACCATTCATTTATTTTCTATGCCGCTTATCCTCACTATGGTTACGGGTATGCTGGAGCCTATCCCAGCCGTCTTCTTGGTGGCCAGCCAATCACAGGGCACATGTAGACAAACAACCATTCACACTCACATTCATACCTATGGACAATTTGGAATCGCTAATTAACCTAGCATGTTTTTGGAATGTGGGAGGAAACCGGAGTACCCGCGAGAACATGCAAACTCCACACAGAGATAGCAGAGAGTGGAATCGAACTCTGGTCTTCTATCTGCGTGGCATGCATGCTAAACACTTTTCCACCGTGCAGTCCATTTGTGAATGTGATGTTCTTTAATGTAACACATGTTGAAAAAAAAACAAATCATTATTATTGTTTAGGAAGCCATATTGTACCGAGCAGCCAGGACATTCTTGGTTGTATGGTCGCCATCTCACCTTTTCTGTAGCGGATAAAGTACAGGAAAGCCAAAGAAAAAGCAAAACACTTACCTCTGAATGCTAACCAAAAGTGAGAATTCCGTATGACGACTGAAAGATTATGTAGAAATTATGAATTATGCAACTTCAAAGGCACCACTGCATTGATTTTATAAGATTCCCCCTATGGAATCGGAACTTTTGAGCCGGCTCCAGAACCTCAGATGAAAGCCAGCTACTTTGAGCTCGGCAAATACGTCTGCCCCCGGGTTCTGATTATTGAATCCGAACCCCCCCCCCCCTCTGCAACATCCAAATTATTAAACACGAATACCATACACGGTTAATGCAGCCTTGGGCTTGTTTGCATGTTGTTTTATCTCTGATTGTTAAATGTAAATTAGTGATGAATAAATCACCTGGATTGGCAGATGGCTTTAAATGTATTAGAATGATGATGATGATGATTTACATACATTTTTCCCACTTTATTGACTTTAAGGCTTTTAAACCTGTGTTATCACCATACATCAGGGGTCTCAAAGTCAATTTACTTGGGGGCCACTGGAGCTAGGGTCTGGGTGAGACTGGGCCACATCAGGTTTTCCAAAAAAAACAAAAAAAAAATATTATTATTATTATGAAAAATTTATTAAAAACAGAAAAATTAATAAACTTTGCTTTCTACAAGAAATGCTCTGATAAAACATTCCACTGTTCTCAAATATCTTTTAATTATTAGAGCCCTGTAGACATGACAAAACACGACTATAGTCACATTTATACTCTTTTTTTTTTTTTTTACAACATATTGCGCAACTGCAGGGTCTTGAGACACATGCTAACTCGCAAACTAGAGCGCTAGCGACCTAAACGGTAGCCTTCAAGTTATTTCCTTTCAACTTAAATAGCCAAAAACTTACCACTTCCACAGGGATAGCGAGGATAACTATTAACAGTTATTTAACCTTTTAAGATGAACATGAATCAAACGTAATAATTTTTTCTGGGTACATGATACCATACAGCATCCAAAATAGCCAAAAACTTACCACTTCCACACGGATAGGGAGGATAACTATTAAGTTATTTAACCTTTAACATGAACATGAATCAAACGTAATAATTTGTTTTTCTGGGTATGATACCATACAGCATCCAAAATAGCCAAAAACTTACCACTTCCACACAGACAGGGAGGATAACTATTAAGTTATTTAACCTTTAACATGAACATTAATCAAACGTAATATTTTTTTCTGGGTACATGATACCATACAGCATCCAAAATAGCCAAAAACTTACCACTTCCACACGGACAGGGAGGATAACTATTAACAGTTATTTAACCTTTAACATGAATCAAACGTAATCATTTTTTCTGGGTACATGATACCATACAGCATCCATATCAAACATTAAACTTTCATATCAAGACGGGGGCCTGAAACTAGTGTCCTGCGGGCCACATTTGGCCCGCGGGCCGCATGTTTGAGACCCCTGCCATACATTGTTTGTTGATTTAGAAAAAAAAAGCATGTCTAATTACTCTCTCTGATAAGAGCTCTCATCTGCTTCTGTCTGCTCTTTTCCACATTCAGGTGTGACTCAGAAAACCGTTACCTTGGCAATCCACTCAGGGGGACATGTTATTGTGAGTATCAGACATATACATGTACTCGTGCGTTTTTGCTCCCCCCCCCCCTCGAGGCAGATGGAGCGTCCTTAGCACCCCGGCGGTTGGCGGTGCTTGTTCAGCGACAGAATGACTTGTCGTGAAAATGTCAAGTGCATCAGAAGGAGCGAGTGATTGAGCTAATCAAGAGGACAGAGGAGGCCAAGTTCTCCACCGTGGGCCGCCTACTCCTTCATTCATGTGGAAATACTTAGTGGGTATAAAAATAATAATCATAATAATTTAAAAGGTGAGTGACGGTAAAGGAGTTTAAATGAAAAGAACTAGTTAGTGTATTCATTCATTCATTCATTTTCTACCGCTTTTTCCTCGCGGGGTGGGGGGGGTGCTGGAGTGCAATTTTATAGCTCATAAGAGTTAAATTGAACAGTTTATGGGATTCGCGTGTGTCTACTTTTGTTTCAATAATTATTGAACACTTTCTGGAAATCCTATCAACTTGATTCTACTTTTTTTTTCTTCTTTTCTTTTCTCTCTCTTCTCTCTTTCTCTTTTCTTTACCTTTTTCCCTTTTTGTCTCTTTCTTGCTTTCTTTTTTTCTTTCTCTTTTTTTCTCTTTTTTCTTCCTTCCTCTCTTTTTTCTTCCTTCCTCTCTTTTTTTCTTCCTTGTTCTTTTCTCTTTTTTTCTTTCTCTTCTTTTTATCTTTTTTTCTTCTATTACTTTTTTCTTCTTTTCTTTCCTTTCTTCTCTCTTTCTTACTCTCTTCTTTATTCTTTTTC
Organism: Doryrhamphus excisus; assembly: GCF_030265055.1. Lineage (NCBI taxonomy): Eukaryota > Metazoa > Chordata > Actinopteri > Syngnathiformes > Syngnathidae > Doryrhamphus > Doryrhamphus excisus. The sequence continues at coordinate 11,380,982 of NC_080487.1, read as the reverse complement.
TTTCTTTTTTTCTCTTTTTTTCCTTTTTTTTCTCTTTTTTCTTTTTCTCTTTTCTCTTATTTCTTCTGTACTTTTTTCTTTTCCCTTTTTTATCTCTTTCTACTTCTTTCTTACTTTCTTCTTTCTTCTTTTTCTTTCTTTTATTTCTTTCTCTTTTTTCTCTTTTCTTCTCTCTTTTTTCTTCCTTCCTCTCTTTTTTCTTGTTGTTTTCTCTTTTTTCTTTCTCTTTTTTATCTTTTTTTTCTTCTATTAATTCTTTTTTCTCTCTCTTTCTTACTCTCTTTTTTATTCTTTTTCTTTCTTTTTTTTCTTTTTTTCTCTTTTTTCTCTTCTTTTTCTCTTTTCTCTTATTTTTTGTTGTACTTTTTTCTTCTTTTTCTCTTTTCCTTTTTTATCTTTTTCTTCTTCTTTCTTACTTTCTTCTTCTTTTTCTTTCTTTTATTTCTTCTTTCTCTTTTTTTCTCTTTTTTCTTCTCTCTTTTTTCTTCCTTCCTCTCTTTTTTCTTCCTTGTTCTTTTCTCTTTTTTCTTTCTCTTTTTTTAACGTTTTTTTCTTCTTAGTTCTTTTTTCCTTTTTTCTTTTCTTTTCTCTCTCTTCTCTCTTTCTTACTCTCTTCTTTATTCTTTTTCTTTCTTTTTTCTCTTTTTTCTCTCTTTTTCTTTTTTCTCATTTCTTTTTGTACTTTTTTCTTCTTTTTCTCTTTTCCTTTTTTATATCTTTCCTCTTCTTTCTTAATCTCTTTCCTCTTTTTCTTTTTTATTTCTTCTCTTTTTTCTTCTTTTTTTTCTTCCTTCCTGTCTTTTTTCTTGTTCTTTTCTCTTTATTTTCTTTCTCTTCTTTTTATCTTTTTTTCTTCTATTTGTTCTTTTTTTCTCTGCTCCTTCTCTTTTTCTTTTTTCTTTCTTTTATTCTTTATTTTTCTACCTTTCTATTTTTCTTTAATTTTTTGTAATTTTTGATTCCACTTCTCATAAAAAAAAATACTTAGTGTGACTTGCTTGTCCAGTGTGAGGAGACTTTTTTTTTTTTTATACTTTATTTATTTTAATTTATTTTTATATTTTTTTATTAAACAAAACATCAACAGCAATACAAACACACTCAAAACAAAAAGAGGGCACAGGACATAAACGACACACAATTTGGCTAACCCAAATTCCCTGTCATGGTGCAATTTGAGTCATTTCCTTGATTTTTGTCCATGCCCATTTCACCAATTTTACTCCACATATCTTCTTCAGTCCTCAATCTATGTGTCAGTAGTTCCATGTCATGTATTGTCTTCATCACACAAAGCCAGTCTTCCAGTATATAATATTAGTATTAGTATTTGCCTTTCCCCAGTTTAAAAGGAGACTTTTATCAAGGTGATACCTGCGTCTCTACATGTAAAACATGGCCGCTTTTACCCTTCACGGTAACCCCACGTCCTCACCCACCCACCCCCACTATGTCACACCCCACTCCGGACGACAAGAGCTTGGTCCAAGCTTTTGTCCCCTTTTTCAAATGTCATAGCGTGACACCAAACTCAGTGAGAAGACAGGAACGTGATGCCCGGAGCCTGTTTTAACCTCTCTGCATCACTGACACTCTTGAGCTCTGTTAGGCTTGAAAAACAACACTCCCCGACTAAGCAGCCATTTTTACAACAGCTTGACAATGAACATCAATAGAGTAGCCCGTGTATTGCATTACTTGTATTGCAGTACAGATGTAATATCCACTGAAATACTCAATGTCATTGTTGTCTGAGCTTGTTGTCCGCAGGTTTCCGCTCTGAAACGCTAAACCTTAAATGCGCGTTCACGTGACATTTCACGTACGCTGGGGGACCTCTTTAAATAGGACACACGGCGTGTTTGCATATTTGCTGGGAAATGTCACGATCATAAGAACAGAACAGCAATGGTTGCAAATTGCTGAAATATAAATTATACAGTGCTGTAACAAAGCGGTGTCCAAAGTGTGGTTCGGGGGCCATTTTTGGACGGCAAGTTGTCCTGTGGCACATTGTAGAAATAAAATGGAGGGGGGAAGTGAAAAAGCTGAAATGTTGTTCCTAATAATGACACAAATATTATTTTTTTTATTAAATTAAAATTATTTTTTTAATTATTAAATTATTTTGTATTTCTTTTTACAAAATTTATAAATTTTGTATACATTTTTAATATTCTTTTTTATGATTTCTTTAATAAAAAAATTATTTCAAAAATTTGTAAAATGTATTTCTTTTTACAAAATGTTATAATTTTGTAGAAATTACAAAATAATAAAAATTACAAAAAGAATGACACAAATATTTTTTCAATTAAATTACAATTAGTTTTTTATTATTAAATTATTTTGTATTTCTTTTTACAAAATTATAAAATGTTGTAAAATGTTTTTAAATGTTTAATGTTTTTAAATGTTTTTTTATACATTTTGTATACATTTTTTATATATTTATTTATAGATTTTTTATTAAATAAAATGGGGGGAAAAAGAGAAAAAGCTGAAATGTTGTTCCTAATAATGACACAAATATGTTTTTATTAAATTCAAATTATTTTTTTTAATTATTAAATTATTTTGTATTTCTTTTTACAAAATTTATAAATTTTGTATACATTTTTTATATTTTTTTTTATAATTTCTTTAATAAATAATTATTAAAGAAAATTGTAAAATGTTTTTACACAATTTTATAATTTTGTAGAAATTACAAAATACTAAAAATTACAAAAAGAATAATGACACAAATATTTTTTAAAATTAAATTAAAATTATTTCTTTAATTATTAAATTATTTTGTATTTCTTTTTACAAAATTATAAAATGTTTATACATTTTTTATGAATTTGTATGCATTTTGTATAAAATTTTTTTTGAAAAATGTGTAAAATGTATTTCTTTTTACAAAATTGTAGAATTTTGTAGAAATTACAAAATATAAAAAATGACAAAAAGAAATACAAAATGTAAAATGTAAAAATTTCAAAAAGAAATACAAAATAATTGACTCTATTTGAAACTAAAGTAGGAATGGTGACAAGAAATTACAAAATATTAAAAATTGCAAAAAGAAATAGAAAATGTAAAAATGACAAAAAGAAATCCAAAATAATTGACTCTATTTGAAACTAAAGTAGGAATGGTGACAACATGTTTTTGGAATCATCGCTGAGAATTTTGTGGCTTGTTTGCGTCGTCTCGGCACTCAGCTTTGATGAGAAAATTGGACTTCCTGATTGCAGCCGCTGGATTTGATTACATCCATTTTTGCATTTGACTTGTCATTAGTCAGACTTTGTTTTGATGGGACGCATTTCCCTCCAAAATAAGTCGTCTGAGTTACTAGTATTGTGTATTTTCCAACATATTTTTCGATGTTTTCTTCATCTCCTTAATAGACAATCTGCTGATCGACTACCAGTTCACCTTTAGCCTCATCCAGGAAGATGATAACCACTACACGGCCATCAACTTCATGGCCTCACCTGAGCAGGTATGTTTCATAAGTAAAGTCATTGATGGGTCATGCATGATGGTAACCTTGGTAACAGATATTACACTGAGTCATAAGCTAACCTCATAAAGTTATTGATTAAATATGTTTTTTTTTGTGTTTTTTTCTTCTGTCACTTAAAGGCCAACAAGAACTTGGACATGTCCATCAACGCATCCAACAACTTCAACCTCAATATCACTTGGTCTGTGGGATCCACAGGTACGTGTTATCGCTTATGATCTGTGATCATTGTGCCGCATTTTTTCGAAATATAATTAATAAATAAAAAATGTTTTGTGCTTGAATTATGGACCATTAGTAGTCCAAAATAAAACAATAAAATATAAGTTTTTTTACTTTATTTTTTTTTTTACCACTTCATACAACATGGAGTCAGCCATGACGTCACATGACATAGTGGAAAAAAATGTCCTCCTCTCATTCTGTGTGGAAGTGGTATATTTTTGGCTTCTTACTTTGTCCTTTTTTCCCCTCCACTTTGTTTCCTAAGTTCAGAAGAAATACATTGAAGCTTGCTAGCATGCTATGTTTAAATGCTATATGTCCCGTATCCCTGCAATTATCCCGTCGCCTGAGCATTACATTTGAGTAATGTGTTGTGAACAAAGAATAATAATAAAAGGTGTTATTTTATCATTATTGATGAAACATGACACTTCATACAACATGGAGTCAGCCATGACGTCACATGACATAGTGAAAAAAAAGTCCTCCTCTCATTCTGTGTGGAAGTGGTATATTTTTGGCTTCTTACTTTGTCCTTTTTTCCACTCCACTTTGTTTCCTAAGTTTAGAAGAAATACATTGAAGCTTACTAGTTGGCTTGCTAGCATGCTATGTTTAAATGCTATATGTCCCGTATCTTTGCAATGATCCCATATGAGCATTTAGCAATGTGTTGTAAACAAACAATAATAATAAAAGGTGTTATTTCATCATCATTGATGAAACATGACACTTCATACAACATGGAATCAGCCATGACGTCACATGACATAGTGGAAAAAAGTCCTCCTCTCATTCTGTGTGGAAGTGGTATATTTTTGGCTTCTTACTTTGTCCTTTTTTCCACTCCACTTTGTTTCTTAAGTTTAGAAGAAATACATTGAAGCTTACTAGTTGTACTGTAGCGTTTTTGTATCCTTGTTAAAACATATTGCTGCAGTAGCAAGCTAGCAAGCTAGCAAGCAAGCGATGACACAGCAGGGCATCTTTTATCAAGGCCTAACGATGTTGCTGTGATGACAAAATTCATATTAGATATGCATACATTTTGCAACTCGCTACAAAAAACTAGCATAACAAGACGTTAGCATTTAGTGAGATTGTGTGGAATATGCAACGGCTATTATAAGGAAAGACACCCAAGGACACTGCGGCCATCCGGTCCTTGTTTGTTTATCTCCGAACTTTCGCCACTTCCTGCGTGCCGTACAACAACTGACATTTCCCACCCCCATTGCTCAAACACGTTAACCTGCGGTGCTCCTATGTAACCACTTTAACCTTTACGGATTCTTTGTGGTTATTATTAATATTATAAGTTAGGTCCCCGGTCTACCTTTTCCCCGGCAAAGATATTGTGTCTCTAAAGGAACAGTGGGTGTGGGTGGGGTGAGGAGGGGGGGGCTCGTCACAGTTGACAAGAACCTTAAGCGCCTTTGGGTGGTGGGTGGGGGGGGGGGGGAGGAGGAGGGTGATTTCAATTAAGATAAACATGCTCATGTCGCCGCACTCTAGCTGTCATTTTCTCGTCTTTTGTTTTCAAGACGTGGGTTGGAATGTCAATGACTGGAGGCCATTGACACACGCGGCAATATGAAATGACTTGGAATATTTAAATATGTGTAAAAAAGGATGGCTGATGGTTGAAAAATTATTTTTTTTATTTTGCCGTCACCGAGGACATATGTAACTTGCTAGTATGTTTTTCATATCAGCCTTAAAAAGTCAGTACTGTTTAGTTAAAGGGACCTATTATGCTAATTTTCGGCGCTTTGTATTGAGTGGTAGACTCCTATAGAGCAAATAACATAACATGCTTTCTAGATCTTCCAGATCGTGCACCTCTTCCGTTTAATTTACATTGCACCGTCGACCCACTCGGCTGTGATTGGTCACACGCACAAGCAGTCCGTAAAATACCATCAACCATTTTTATTGCGGCACAGTGGTTCCTCGGTTAGCATATTATTCAGTTAGCGTCCAAAAGTTTTGCTAAAATTTTGCATTTCGAAATGTTGACGTTTGTGTGCGCCGCCATCCTAAACCTCATTTAGGGCTCACCTCCAAATTCTGCAACCTCTTATTAATATGAGAATATAGTAACAATATTTATAGGTCAGAAAAGTGGAAAAAGCAGTCCCTAAAATTCACAGTGGTTCCTCGGTTAGCATATTATTCGGTTAGCGTCCAAAAGTCTTGCTAAAATTTTGCATTGGTTTGCTTTCAAAATGTTGTCATTTATACTAACAATATTTATAGGTCAGAAAAGTGGAAAAAGCAGTCCCTAAAATTCATTTTTATTGCGGCACAGTGGTTCCTCGGTTAGCATATTATTCAGTTAGCGTCTAAAAGTTTTGCTAAAATTTTGCATTGGTTTACTTTCGAAATGTTGACGTTTGTGTACGCCGCCATCTTGGATAATGCCACAAAACAAAATCTTTCGATGCCACGGCTATGCTATGCCGTCATACCAGCCTTAAAAAATTAGTACAGTTGAGTTAATGCGGACCTATTATGCTAATTTTCGGCGCTTTGTATTGAGTAAATAGACTCCTATAGAGCAAATAACATAACATGCTTTCTAGATCTTCCAGATTGTGCACCTCTTTCTGCAGTGACCTCCTTAATTTTAAGTTAAATTTACATTGCACCGCCGTTGTGATTGATCACACGTACAAGCGCTCCTGAGGACTTCTGTATACATTTACTGAGTGCAGGCATTCGGCAGTCCATATAAGGAAGTCCGGATCGCATTGATGTCATTAGACGTCGGTGTTATTAAAAAAAAAAACAAAAAAACACTGTAAAACCGAGCATCCTCAACCTCATTTAGGGCTCACCTACAAATTATCCAACCTCTTATTAACATGATAATATAGTAACAATATTTATAGGTCAGAAAAGTGGAAAAAGCAGTCCCTAAAATTCACATTGGTTCCTCGGTTAGCATACTATTCGGTTAGCGTCTAAAAATTTTGCTAAAATTTTGCATTGGTTTGCTTTCAAAATGTTGTCATTTATACTAACAATATTTATAGGTCAGAAAAGTGGAAAAAGCAGTCCCTAAAATTCATTTTTATTGCGGCACAGTGGTTCCTCGGTTAGCATATTATTCGGTTAGCGTCCAAAAGTTTTGCTATAATTTTGCATTGGTTTGCTTTCGAAATGTTGACGTTTGTGTGCGCCGCCATCTTGGATAATGCCACAAAACAAAATCTTTCGATGCCAAGGCTACACTATGCCGTCATATCAGCCTTAAAAAGTCAGTACTATTTAGTTAAAGGGACCTATTATGCTAATTTTCAGCGCTTTGTATTGAGTAGTAGACTCCTATAGAGCAAATAACATAACATGCTTTCTAGATCTTCCAGATTGTGCACCTCTTTCTGCAGTGACCTCCTTAATTTTAAGTTAAATTTACATTGCACCGCCACTGTGATTGATCACACGTACAAGCGCTCCTGAGGACTTCTGTATACATTTACTGAGTGCAGGCATTCGGCAGCCCATATAAGGAAGTACGGATCGCATTGATGTCATTAGACGTCGGTGTTATTAAAAAAAAAAAAAAAAAACACTGTAAAACCGAGCATCCTCAACCTCATTTAGGGCTCACCTACAAATTATCCAACCTCTTATTAACATGATAATATAGTAACAATATTTATAGGTCAGAAAAGTGGAAAAAGCAGTCCCTAAAATTCACATTGGTTCCTCGGTTAGCATACTATTCGGTTAGCGTCTAAAAATTTTGCTAAAATTTTGCATTGGTTTGCTTTCAAAATGTTGTCATTTATACTAACAATATTTATAGGTCAGAAAAGTGGAAAAAGCAGTCCCTAAAATTCATTTTTATTGCGGCACAGTGGTTCCTCGGTTAGCATATTATTCGGTTAGCGTCCAAAAGTTTTGCTATAATTTTGCATTGGTTTACTTTCGAAATGTTGACGTTTGTGTACGCCGCCATCTTGGATAATGCCACAAAACAAAATCTTTCGATGCCACGGCTACGCTATGCCGTCATATCAGCCTTAAAAAGTCAGTACAGTTTAGTTAAAGGGACCTATTATGCTAATTTTCGGCGCTTTGTATTGAGTAGTAGACTCCTATAGAGCAAATAACATAACATGCTTTCTAGATCTTCCAGATTGTGCACCTCTTTCTGCAGTGACATCCTTAATTTTAAGTTAAATTTACATTGCACCGCCACTGTGATTGATCACACGTACAAGTGCTCCTGAGGACTTCTGTATACATTTACTGAGTGCAGGCATTCGGCAGCCCATATAAGGAAGTCCGGATCGCATTGATGTCATTAGACGTCGGTGTTATTAAAAAAAAAAAAAAAAAAACACTGTAAAACCGAGCATCCTCAACCTCATTTAGGGCTCACCTACAAATTATCCAACCTCTTATTAAAATAGAAAAGTGGAAAAAGCAGTCCCTAAAATTCACATTGGTTCCTCGGTTAGCATATTATTCGGTTAGCGTCTAAAAATTTTGCTAAAATTTTGCATTGGTTTGCTTTCGAAATGTTGTCATTTATGTACGCCGCCATCTTGGATAATGCCACAACACAAAATCTTGTGATACCACAGCCGCCATTTTTAGTGATTGTTTTTGTATCATCTGTGAACGAGACATCACGATTTTTGACGAGATGACCAATGTGCGTCGCCTCTTGTCACGAGTCATGGCGATTTGTATTTTTTTTTTTTACAAATTTATTTTGGTATTAATATTTTTTTTTATATTTTTAATTGTGTACATACACAATATCAAGAATACTCTTTCAAGCTTCCCGGCTTGCATAATTCATCATCTAACATGGAGCCTTTGCCCCCTAACAGCTGGAACCATCTCCGGCGAGGAGGTGCCCATCGTGTCCAAGACCAACATCAAGGAATACCGCGACAGCTTCTCCTCTGAGAAGTTCACCTTCAGAAGCAACCCCAACATAACCTTTTACGTCTACGTCAGTAACTTCTCATGGCCCATCAAAATCCAGGTAAATATGGGAAACAGGAAATACATATTTATGCATTGCTTGATGTGAAAAATAATAATAGTAATAACTCTGGCTTATATTAGTAGCAAAGGGAGGTTTCACACATTCAAAAGAACTGGTAGAGCACAAGAAAGTGACAAGGAAAACATAGTAGTATTCCCTTGATCTCTCATGAGGTCTTGCACAGGTTTGATTCCGTGGTATTGATTAGTGTATTTGTTGCGTCCCTGTGTCCCACATGTTAGATTAGTGGAACCAATGTGGTAATATCTTTAGGGTCAGCTCATCTATAGAGGTGCTCCAATAATAGTTTTCTATTAAATTTCCCGGCACACAATCGCTTATTTATGGGACCCGCCCGAGTCGTTGAGGTCGCTTCGGGAATCAGTTGTCCTCTTTTCCTTCGCATGCCTGTGTGAGACTCCATTTTAAAATGTGCGTGTCTTTATTTGTATTTTTATTTTTATTTTTTTTGACAAGCCAAACACTTCCACTTAAAGAAAAGTCCGCCTGCAGTATCTCTGAATGCTTTTAATGTTTTTTAAAATGATTCTATTGACCTGACGGGATAGATGACTTGGAATTAAATTAACCCGAAACATATTACTTTGACCCTCTGTATTATGTGGAGGGTAGAAAAGGAGCACCCCTTATTAGGAAGTCAACAACACATCATTGTGCACTATTGAGCCGTATTAGCCATGTCACTGCACATCTCGTCTCACCTCAGCGACTCCATTTTTTTTTAACTTGTAGGCATTGAAAAGTTTAGTCATAATTTGTGGCGCCCTCTGCTACCTCTGGCTAACATGTAATATTCCTCTGATGTACTTGTTCCTGATCCTATCCATCATGGTCACTCCCAATGAGAACCTCAGCATCCTCATCTCTGCTACCTCCGGCTAACATGTAATGTCCCTCTGATGTACTCGTTCCTGATCCTATCCATCCTGGTCACTCCCAATGAGAACCTCAGCATCCTTATCTCTGCTACCTCTGGCTAACATGTAATGTTCCTTTGATGTACTCGTTCCTGATCCTATCTATCATGGTCACTCCCAATGAGAACCTCAGCATCCTCATCTCTGCTACCTCCGGCTAACATGTAATGTCCCTCTGATGTACTCGTTCCTGATCCTATCCATCCTGGTCACTCCCAATGAGAACCTCAGCATCCTCATCTCTGCTACCTCTGGTTAACATGTAATGTTCCTCTGATGTACTCGTTCCTGATCCTATCCATCATGGTCACTCCCAATGAGAACCTCAGCATCCTCATCTCTGCTACCATCCGGCTAACATGTAATGTTCCTCTAATGTACTCGTTCCTGATCCTATCCATCCTGGTCACTCCCAATGAGAACCTCAGCATCCTCATCTCTGCTACCTCCGGCTAACATGTAATGTCCCTCTGATGTACTCGTTCCTGATCCTATCCATCATGGTCACTCCCAATGAGAACCTCAGCATCTTCATCTCTGCTACCTCCGGCTAACATGTAATGTTCCTCTGATGTACTCGTTCCTGATCCTATCCATCATGATCACTCCCAACGAGAGCCTCAACATCCTCATCTCTGCTTCCGCCGGCTAACATGTAATGTTCCTCTGATGTACTCGTTTCTGATCTTATCCATCATGGTCACTCCCAATGAGAACCTCAGCATCTTCATTTCTGCTACCTCCGGCTAACATGTAATGTTCCTCTGATGTACTCGTTCCCGATCCTATCCATCATGGTCACTCCCAATGAGAACCTCAACATCTTCATCTCTGCTACCTCCGGCTAACATGTAATGTTCCTCTGATGTACTTGTTCCTGATCCTATCCATCCTGGTCACTCCCAATGAGAACCTCAGCATCCTCATCTCTGCTACCTCCGGCTAACATGTGATGTTCCTCTGATGTACTCGTTCCTGATCCTATCCATCATGGTCACTCCCAATGAGAACCTCAGCATCCTCATCTCTGCTACCTCCGGCTAACATGAAATGAAATTGTCCACCTTCTGTATCTCTTCTTCTCCACAACACATCAATCTCTTAATAACACAACTTGTGCACAGTCCACTCCCCCACCCCCATGCGTTGGCCCTGAAGGGGACTGGGGCTGCTGTTGACATTGTGTGTCTGTGTCTAGCTAAATGCTTTGAGGGGCAGAATGCCTCTGAAGCCTCTACAGTAGCTAATGACGTGTCACTGTGATGTGGCCTGTCAGTTGGAGTTCAGCTGCCTCGCCTCCATCCCGCGCGTCTAATAAAAGCAGAAATATACCTCTGAAGCATTATTACTGAAACAAAAGACATGTATAAAATTTTGATTCCTTAGCTGTGTAGTTAATTTGAATTTCAAAAGTCAAACACTAATCAGCTTTTTTCCCCTTGCCCCCCTTTTCTTTAAATAGATCGCCTTTTCCCAACACAACAGCATCATGGATCTTGTCCAGTTCTTTGTGACATTTTTCAGGTGAGTAACACGAGTTGAAATGCCTACCACTTGTCCACCGTGCAGCTTATATAGCAATTTTTTTCCTCCACATAATACAACTTTAAGTGGTGTTTTATTATGCGTTTCAGCTAGCATCACAACTTCAATAATCTGAAATATTGTCAACCTTAGTTCTGCTTTTTGACTTTGTAGGCTTACTTTTCTTGCAATTACTGCTACTATAGTGATGCAGTCAATATTAGTTGGGCTAGCGTAGTATACCATAGTACATAGTATACTGAGGTCGGGTCACGGGGGCGGAAATGGGCACGAAAATATGCACAAAACCTGTGCATATCCTGTCTGGATAAAGCGTCGTCCTGCTGGAAAACTGTAGAGGTCAAATTCTAACTCCGATTTGACAATCTCTTCCGATTTCGGATCAACATTTGCAATATACTGGTACATATTTGGTCTTTAAAGGTGCCTTGGCGGTAAATCTAAATGCTCCAGGCAGCTGCAATGTAAATATCTCGTCAAACCTGATCACATTAAAGCTGAAAAAAAACATTCTTATTGTCGCATAACATGATAGTCACCGACCTCAGCCATTGTGTGGTTTTGGTTGCTCGGTGCTCGTTTCAGCATCTGCTGTCCTGTAACATATTATGTGTGTAGCTTGTCAGCCGTTTGCCTAAAGCACCTGTCCATCACGCCAAAAAAAAAAAAAAACATCTTGCAAAAGCTGTTTTCCCCAGTCACTTATCGCCTGCCTCCATCTGATCAAATTACAGTTTGAATTCAGGGACTCTTGGAAAGAAAACTTGCGGAAGGACAGAGCTTACGTCACACGGTAGATTCAAACATCAACTGATTGTTTAAAGCTGGAAAAAATACTTAAAATGGATGATTAAATGAACCGCAGCTCCTCAGTGCCGGCGGCACTCATGCAGTCCTATAACAACCGTGCTTGGTTATAGGACGATATTTAACTATAAAAGCAATCTTCACTCGCTAAATGTACTGCAAAAAAGGCCAGTAAGGATAATTCATAATGCCGCCTCCAGAGAACATACTAACTCCTTATTTCTAAAATAACAAATACTTCAACTTGCTGATATAGTTCATCTTCAGTGCCGGCGGCACTCATGCATTCCTATGACAACACCACCACCGTGCTTGGTTATAGGAAGATATATAACTATAAAAGCAATCTTCAAATGTAAATGTACTGCAAAAAAGGCCAGTAAGGATAATTCATAATGGCGCCTACAGAGAACATACTAACTCCTTATTTCTAAAATCACAAATACTTCAACTTGCAAATATAGTTCATCTTCAGTGCCGGCGGCACTCATGCAGTACTATGACAACACCACCACCGTGCTTGGTTATAGGACGATATTTAACTATAAAAGCAATCTTCACTCGCTAAATGTACTGCAAAAAAGGCCAGTAAGGATAATTCATAATGCCGCCTACAGAGAACATACTAACTCCTTATTTCTAAAATCACAAATACTTCAACTTGCTGATATAGTTCATCTTCAAACAGCTAAAATAATGCATAAGGCTAAAAATAACCAATTAGCTAAAAATGTCATCCAATACTTCTCTACAAGAGAGGAGAAATATGATCTCAGGGAAGAACTACATTTGAAACACTTCTATGCTAGGACTACGTTAAAAAGCCATAGCATTTCAGTATGTGGAATCAAACTATGGAATGGATTGAGTAAGACCCTTTATTTTATTTTATTTTATTTTATTTTATTTTATTTTATTTTATTTTATTTTATTTTATTTTATTTTATTTTAATAGAAAAACATTAAATTATATTAGAAAGCAAACTATGGAATGGATTGAGTAAGACCCTTTAATTTAATTTAATTTAATAAAAAAACATTAAATTATATTAGAAAGCAGGAAGTGAACAAATGTAACAGTTACTGATTGTAAAAGTACCAGATAGAGGGGTAGGATTTAATAAGCTTTGCTTCTTCCTACTCCTTTTGGACATGTGGAACTGGGAACTGATTATGGGATGCATTCAATAGTAATCTTTTTTCGTGGCGCTGTAATGCTAGTTGTTTAAACTAGGGACTGTCAATAAAAAAAAGTTTGTATATTTAATATATATATATTTTCTAAGTCACAGCACAAATTGATCTGTAACCGTGTCAAATGGTTAGTCTTAGCCTAAAAGTAGATGCTACAGTCGGATCTAGCAATCCTGTGTATCGTCAACAGAGTCTGTTGTGTTGTGGCGTTCATGCAGGGTTCTGATCGTGGGTTGGGAACAGCACTGTAGCTCAAACCGGCCTCCACCATACCCAATGCCCGGAGACGTTCATGTGATAGACGTGGCATGATGCCGTTCACTGGACTAACAGTACTGGCCTTTTTTTTTCCCCTCGGTCTTTATATAGGCCTCCAAAACCAATCATCAAATGACGGAGACACCCACAGAGTATTATTGCGCAATGAATCGTAACAACTCACCATTATCTCAACTACCTGAGTACTAAGTCAACAATAAATACACAAAGTATACAAGTAGAAATATGCATACATTTCTACCTCAAAGTTTTCTATTGTGTACTTTTTGTGAAGTCATAGGTTATTTATGAAAGATGATGATTTAACATCAAAACAACTGATTTTTATGCCCCCCTAAAGTAAAATATCACCAACACTTATCTTCAAAGTCGCGCTAAATCATTCCCACGCTGTAAACCTTGCGCCGTTTGATGTTTCCCGTCGCCTAAAGCAGCTTTCACCTTTTCTCTTATACCTCCCCGGCTTCACGCCATTGCCAGTGCTATCACGTTTCACACTGCCATCTTCCACGTAACGCCGTTTCCTCCGGTCCTCTCAACAGCTACGCCCAGCAGGGCCGCCGCCGCCGTATATATCAGACTGATATCTGACTCGGGTTTAAATATCAAACAAATGCTCGTTGTAGGTTCATCAGGTCCGAGTCGGTTATGGGAAAGGAGATTATTACGCCTCACAGAAGTTAGTTCATATTACAGGATGCGCTTCATTATCTTTGTTGTTCCACACGGAGAACAGGCTCATGTTATGTTCTCGTCTAGGTTAGAAATGAATGTAGACGCATCACGTTGTTAATGACGCACCAATTCCATTCTTGTATTTATACTTTTATGGCGCCAAGAGCATTTTTATTTGACGGAGGAGCATCTGAGGTCAAAAATAATCCCGTAAGCACTGTTAATTAGGGGGGAATTAATTAAAAAATCAATATGACTTCAATATTTGGACGATAACTTTTTCAGCATGTGGGTCTTAATTTGTGGAAATTTGGTTAATGTTACATACTGTATCTTTATTTTTACCAGCTATCATTATGAACAATGTTAGTAATAAAGACATTTACTTTACTTTATTTTTTTATTTTAATTTTATTTTTTTTAAATAAAATTTAAATAAATAAATTTAAATAAAATTTAAATAAAATTGTCTTTATTTTTAACCACTTTTTTTACTTAACCAATTTTTTCACTTTTTTAGTTGTTTCCTGTCACTTCTCCTGGTGGCAGCGGTGGTGTGGAAGATCAAGCAGACCTGCTGGGCTTCACGGCGGCGAGAAGTAAGTACAGTAATTCCCAAAATCCCATAGAGTGTCACACATAGCAGCTAATTCAATGTTTAGAAAATCATTTCAATGTAGTTTCTACCATGGCACCTTCCAGGAACATTGGCGAGTGTGGGAATATTGTGTTGGTCTAGTTTGTTTATATTGACATTGAGAATGGTAGGAAGCTGATATATGAATATAATCTACAATAATTACCATTATGACCGCAGATGGTCTGCTGTCATTAAAATGTTTGGTGTTTGGATCGCTTTTTCGCTACCCTTCATCTCCCAATTTCTCAAGCCGGTTGTTCCAATTTACTGACGTGAAGGTTGCTTAGTTAATTAGTACGTTTGGTGAGTAATGGTTGGGGTTAAAATCAACCTTTACTCAAGACAGCTCCACTGACCATGGAAATCCATGCATTTTCTATGCCACTTATCCTTCATGCTGGAGCCTATCCCAGCCGTCTTTGGGGCGAGAGGCGGGGTAATCACAATCGCCAGCCAATCACAGGGCACATATAGACAAACAACCATTCACACTCACATTCATACCTATGGACAATTTGGAGTCGCTAATTAACCTAGCATGTTTTTGGAATGTGGGAGGAAACCGGAGTACCCGGAGAAAACCCACGCATGCACAGGAGAACATTCAAACTGCACACAGAGATGCCCGAGGGGGGAATCGAACATGGGTCTCCTAGCTGTGTGACTTGTGCGCTAACCAGCCTGACCATGGAAATGTCTGTTTTTTGTTTATTTTTATTTGAAAATATTTTTCTTTATGGCTGCACGGTGGTCGAGTGGTTAGCACACAGGCCACACAGCTAGGAGACCCGAGTTCAATTCCACCCTCTGTGTCTTCTCCGGGTACTCCGGTTTCCTCCCACATTCCAAAAACATGCTAGGTTAATTAGCGACTCCAAATTGTCCATAGGTATGAATGTGAGTGTGAATGGTTGTTTGTCTATATGTGCCCTGTGATTGGCTGGCCACCAGTCCAGGGTGTACCCCGCCTCTCGCATGAAGACAGCTGGGATAGGCTCCAGCACCCCCTGCGACCCTCGTGAGGAAAAGCGGTAGAAAATGAATGAATGAATAAATAAATACTATAAATGGGCGACACGGCGGTCAAGTGGTTAGCGCGCAGATCTCACAGCTAGGAGACCCGAGTTCAATTCCACCTGCTGAATGTGAGTGTGAATGGTTGTTTGTCTATATGTGCCCTGTGATTGGCTGGCCACCAGTCCAGGGTGTACCCTGCCGCTCGCCTGAAGTCAGCTAGGATAGGCTCTAGCACCCCGCTAATTAACCTATGTTTTTGGAATGCTAGGTTAATTAGCGACTCCAAATTGTCCATAGGTATGAATGTGAGTGTGAATGGTTGTTTGTCTATATGTGCCCTGTGATTGGCTGGCCACCAGTCCAGGGTGTACCCCGCCTCTCGCCTGAAGACAGCTGGGATAGGCTCCAGCACCAGCAAAATGAATGAATGAATTCATTAATATTTTCAAAACAGGGGTGTGTTTCCCCCCTCCACTCACACACAGGAAAGGACACCTAACCAGGAAAAGAGAGAGAAAAATGTCAGTAAATAGAGTAAAAAATAATAATTAATATTATTAATATTCCATAGGCTATGCATAAGACAAATTGCACATGGCATAATGAAAGCTAGCTTTTGTGTTCATTATCATATGAATCTGTTTAGCATGTCTGAATGCAGGTAATAATGCGGACCCATTTTCCATTTTTAGCCTAAATTTGATTGATTAATTTTGATTGTGGTTTTATTTTTGAACGTGCAGGCCAGTACACATGGGGGGGGGGGGTCTGTGCACAACAATGACGGCAGGAAAAAAGGACAAAGTGACCTGCTAAGGTGCCTGGCTCAGAGGCGGGTTGACACTTGCCGCCTTTTATTAAAGGAAGGCGATACTGTTATTCAGCGGACAGATAATTCATGCTCTCTCTTTGCCAAATTAATCAAGCGGCATATTAATGTAATACGTGGCCAACCTTATCGCCTGTGTGAAAGGCACCAGCTTGTGTTCTTGACCAAATCGCTTATTATTAATTGGCTTTTTTTTTTTTTAAACAATCTTCACTCTGAGACCCCCTTTTTTTTTTGTCATTTACTTAATCTATTCATTCCTGGAATCTTTCTGTTATTTCCGTGATTGTATTCCCTGAGTATTTTCCGCATAGCTTGTTGCCTTAGCGTCCTTCTCTCTGTGCGATGCTTTGTCGCTTTAAATTAACCCCCCAGCATGATAAATAACATTGCCGCTATCTGACATTTAGGATGGATGTTGTTGGATTTGAAGCTTTTGTGTTGAAAATTACAAAAAAAAAAAAAAAAACACATTCCTACAATGCCTGCAGGCACCTACATCTTGCTTTATCTGTCCGAGAAGGGCAAACGTTCTCATTTTTTGACCTTCGCTTGCCCAGCAGCTTATATTTATTGGTGTGATGTTGCTGTAAGATGTTTTAATGGACGAGACGTACAACTATGCGACTTAAAAGTTTTAAAAGGACAAGTAAAATCGATTTCAAGTTCATGTGGCAGATGTCTTTGACTCGCTTTTGACTTTTGTCTTTTAAAACTTTAACATAACAAGAACTATATAGTTCTTGACGCTTTTTAAAATCGATTAAAGGTCTCTTACTATGCAAAAGTGACTTTTTAATGATGTTTTAAACAATATATATATATATTTCAGTATATTATGGGTCTCAAACATGCGGCCCGCGGGCCAAATGTGGCCCGCAGGACACTAGTTTGAGGCCCCCGCCTTGATATGAAAGTTTAATGTTAGTGCGGCCCGCGATGCTGTATGGTATCATGCACCCAGAAAAAATTATTACGTTTGATTAATGTTCATGTTAAAGGTTAAATAACTGTTAATAGTTATCCTCCCTATCCGTGTGGAAGTGGTAAGTTTTTTGGCTATTTAAGTTTAAAGGAAATAACTTGAAGGCTACCGTTTAGGTCGCTAGCGGTCTAGTTTGCGAGTTAGCATGTGTCTCAAGACCCTGCAGTTGCGCAATATGTTGTAAATAAAAAGAGTATAAATGTGACTATAGTCGTGTTTTGTCATGTCTACAGGGCTCTAATAATAAAAAAATAATTAAATAATTATTATTATAATATAATTAATATATTAATATAATAATAATTAAAAATAATAGTTTTTTTTTACATTTTTTTGTTTTTAATAAATGCGTTTTTTTTTTGGTTTTTTTTTTTTGGAAAACCTGATGCGGCCCAGTCTCACCCAGACCCAAGCTCCAGTGGCCCCCCAAGTAAATTGAGTTTGAGACCCCTGCAGTATATGGTGCTAAATTGCATATGTTTGTTTATGAACACCAAATATGAGAAAAAGCTGTCATTTTTGTCAATCAGCTGCAGACATGAGACCTGAAAGTTTGGTCTTTTTGTGTTTTTTGGAGGCTAACCTAGCATAATGTTGCTGTTAGCATGTGAGTGTATTGTTAGACACAACTATGTCAGTGTTGCTCATGTTTGTGTCCTCATTTTATACTATTACTATATATTTAATAATGTGTATAGATTCACCACTTTGTAAAAAAAATAAAAAAGAAAGCAGGCTACACATCTTAAAATAAGGCTCTGCCAACGATCCGCCAGTCAAGTACAGAAATGTTAGCTGTATTTTTTACCAAATAGGCTTGTTTGTCTATATGTGCCCTGTGATTGGCTGGCCACCAGTCCAGGGTGTACCCCGCCTCTTGCCCGAAGACAGCTGGGATAGGCTCCAGCACCCCCCGCGACTCTTGTGAGGATAACAAATAGGCAAAGTTAGCATGATGTTGCTGTTAAAATGTGAGTATAATGTTAGTGCATTAGGTCATACTATACTGTAGTTATGCTAGCGTTGCTAATGCTTGTGTCATCCTGTCTGATTCCTTCATATTACGTTGTTGTATGTGACATGTGACATGTGACATGTTACATGTATGACGTTGGACAGTGCAGTGTCACATGTGCACAATACACGCTTCTTGGAGACAATGCATCTCATTAGCATCAAAGCTACATACACACAAAACGTTGTATATTTAGCCAGTAGGACTAAATTCCAGCATCAATGCTACATTTTTGTTTTTGTGCGTCCAGCTACAGATGACAAGCCACTCAGAAAGCTTTCTAGATCTTCGAGTATCTGCACCTATTCCTTGCTTTTCCAAAATGGTCTGTTTTACTCAATTCCGCCCTGTGCACATCCGGACACAATCACCACTCCGCAGTGATTGGTGACACTACCAAGCCCTCCTGAGGACTTCCGGACTACTGCCGATACCCACATTCTAATGTTGTCAATATAGGAGTTGATCATAAATGAATGACCCCTTGGGATAGTGACTGGAAAAGCGGTTAGAAGCTACTGACTGGAGACCTGACTTACTTTTTTTTCTTGTTGGTCAGGAATCTGCAACTCCAACCACTTCTGCCGCTTTGTCTCTTTAGCTTGTACCTGCAAGCGGCCATATTTAATGAAGTCCGGTGTTCAACGCCATCCCAAATTTCTTTCAGGGCTCACTTCTAAATACGCAAAATGCTCATTATCTTAAATTTCGGCATAGTTTAACATAATACAAAATGTATATGTCAAAAAATTGGTCCCCTTTAAAACTCAAATACAATAATTGAGCTCACAAAAAAAAACGAAGACTCTTCTGTCAAAGCCTCTTGATCCGCGTAAGTAATCTTATTAGTCATCACGCCAACGCATTTGAGCTCATCACCAAATCCAATAATCAATCAGCGATGTCCTTGCCGCTAATACGGTGGCCTGTTTAGTTATTGATTAGACACAACACTGTGGATAAAAGTGTGCCGCTTGTTCTTTTACTGTATTGATTAGTTTGGGGTGAAGAAAAGCTATTTTCTGGGCAAAGTCAGCAACACAAACGGGTCACCACTTAAAATATTGGATATAGTAACTATATCTTTCATATTTTGGTGTAAAGTCACAGAACGGATTACTCGATTCATCGACACAACAAGCTTAATCGAAGCTTAATTTTTTTTCATAGGTTGGCGGTTCCTGCAACTTATACTCCAGAGCGACTTATAAATTAATAAACTTTATGTTACATAAAGACTAGACACCTTTTCTGTTTGTTTATTTTTGTGTAGCTGAATAAGCATTGTGTTAGCATATCTTACATCAATTCAGCCTGTTTTCTATTCTTTTATTAATGATAGAATTTGCTTTCCAAGATGACGTAATGTCTGTTTTGGTCAAGTAGTTTGGAAAATAAATTACCTGTAAAAAATGCGACTTATACTCTAATACAGGGGTCTGAAACTCAATTTACCTGGGGGCCACTGGAGCTAGGGTCTGGGCAAGGCTGGGTTGCATCAGGTTTTCCAAAAAAAACAAAAAACGCATTTATTAAAAACAGAAAAATTAATAAACTTTGCTTTGGTTCAAATTTTCTACAATAAAAGCTCTGATAAAACATTCCACTGTTCTCAAATATCTTAATTTTTATTTTTCTGCACAAAATAAGATGAAAAATAAATAAACAAATCAAGAATGAAGAAAATCAATCAATCAGTAATAAATAAATACATATAATAATAATAATAAATCAGCAAATAATAAAAACTTAAGAAACCACATATAGTTGGTGGGTAGACAAATTATTTTTTTCACATTAAAATGAACAAAGCATTATTAGAGCCCTGTAGACATGACAAAACACGACTATAGTCACATTTATACTTTTTATTTACAACATATTGCGCAACTGCAGGGTCTTGAGACACATGCTAACTCGCAAACTAGAGAGCTAGCGACCTAAACGGTAGCCTTCAAGTTATTTCCTTTAAACTTAAATAGCCAAAAACTTACCACTTCCACACGGATAGGGAGGATAACTATTAACAGTTATTTAACCTTTAACATGAACATGAATCAAACGTAATAATATTTTTTTCTGGGTACATGATACCATACAGCATCCATATCAAACTTGCGCGGGCCGCACTAACATTAAACTTTCATATCAAGGCGGGGGCCTCAAACTAGTGTCTTGCGGGCCACATTTGGCCCGCGGGCCGCGTGTTTGTGCCCCTTTATTTAAACCTTTTTACGACTCAAAAAAGCATCAGACACGAGAATGTTTAAGAACTTGAATCGAAGCAAAGAATTGGAAAGAAACCAGAATCATTCAAATCAAAACGACGTTTACATTGAATTGTTTTGTTCCGTTATTACAACATTGGTTGTGTTGTGTGTAAATAAATGACCATTTAGTCAATAAATCAACATATTACTTCAAATTAAAGCCCCATTCTCTTTGTGGTTTAGTTAGAACATTTTTTCCGTGCTTTTTTTACTCAATTTAATTAATTTTATGTGGTTCTGTGACATAATCTTGTGGGGTTTTTTTTCTCTTCCCCCAGCAACTCATGAGGGAGCGTCAACAAATGGCCAGTCGTCCCTTTGCTTCAGTCGCTGTTGCACTGGACGCCAGAGGAGGAGAAAATACAGACATGCTGCAGCCATTGATTGATGTAAGTGTTAGCGCTTTGCGGCCCCCCCCCCTCCCCCTTTTAGTGACAGCTGACACAAACGATCGCAAAGTTATTGTTAAATGAGTTAGATAATCTCTGTGTGCTGCTGAAAATCCTCACCTTTAATCCACAATCAATAAGGAATCTGATGGTCTTTTCTTTACACTCTGTAGAGGAATTGTCCTCTACTGCAAATGTCATCATTTTTTTTTTTTTTTTTTCCAAGGCGTGAAATGATATAATCAAGCTCAAGAAAAAGTGGTAGTCACATCATCGGTATATTAGAGAGAGAATAGTTTGACATCAATGTGATTACAGTTAAGTTTGTGCTATTCTGTGTATTTTTCAACATAATATAGAATACTAAATTCTTATTAAAGCCTTGTATTTGAGTTAAATTAGCCATTTTCTAGGCTGTGTGGCCTGCGCGCTAACCACTCAGTCCATAATACAGTCATTAAGTTTCAGAATTTCACAAATTAATTAAATGATCGCTGTCTTGTGGTTGACTATAGCCTATTATTAGTCTAATCAAATATTGCAATACATTCATACATTTTCTACCGCTTTTCCTCATGAGGGTCGCGGGGGTTGCTGGAGCCTATCCCAGCTGTCTTCTCTTTGGGCGAGAGGCGGGGTTTTCTCCGGGTACTCCGGTTTCCTCCCACATTCCAAAAACATGCTAGGTTAATTAGCGACTCCAAATTGTCCATAGGTATGAATGTGAGTGTGAATGGTTGTTTGTCTATATGTGCCCTGTGATTGGCTGGCCACCAGTCCAGGGTGTACCCCACCTCTCGCCTGAAGACAGCTGGGATAGGCTCCAGCACCCCCGCGACCCTTGTGAGGATAAGCGGTAGAAAATGAATGAATGAATGAATGTATTGCAATATTTGATTTGACTAATAATAGGCTATAGTAAACCACAAGACAGCGATCAATTAATTAATTTGTGAATTTCTGAAACTTAAAGACTGTATTATGGACTGAGTGGTTAGCGCGCAGGCCACACAGCTTGTAGACACAAGTTCGATTCCACTCTTGGCCATCTCTCTTTGCATGTTCTCTCCGGGTACTCCGGTTTCCTCCCACATTCCAAAAACATGCTAGGTTAATTAGCGACTCCAAATTGTCCATAGGTATGAATGTGAGTGTGAATGGTTGTTTGTCTATATGTGCCCTGTGATTGCCCTGTGTACCCCGCCTCTTGCCTGAAGACAGCTGGGATAGGCTCCAGCATACACCATAAATTGCCTTTCATTGCTATGGTAAACCTGTCCCATGTGCATACAGTACATAATATACACAGTACACATTAAACGACATACCTATAGTATATTTGAGATTAAGCACCAAGTACTATGAATACCGTCAGTCTGGTACAGTCAATAACAAACAACAGGGTCGGCCATATTGGCTAGCTGTCAGTGTCCTCTTTGGCATTGACATGTATTTCTAACAGCTAAGTGATGCCAGATGCTGAGCAATTAAGCTTAGAAATATGAGGTTTATTTTTTTAGACGGTTCACCTTCAACTACTGCCAAATAATCCCGGATGTGGTATATTAATTTTAAACGATATATCCACCAATATATGTATATGTGTAATTCTTTGCATGTGATATTGTCCGGAAAAGAGGAGAATATTAGTAATAATTCATTAACTGTTCATGAAAATGCATGGAATTAACTCAATTGCAGTAATTAGAATCAACCAGCAGGGGTGCTGTTTATTCGAAACTAGTACCCAGTACAACGGATGTCACAAGTTAAGTTTAAGGTTGTTTTTTTCTTGTATTGTATGTGATTTCTTCTACAATATAGCTACCAGACATGAAACTTAAGAAGAAATGCGGGATATGTCCCGTAATTTGCTAGTAGCTTCCCGGGAAAAGCTGCAGGGATATCCAAGTGAGAGCCGGCCAGGCATTTATTGGTTCATGCTGCATCTTGCCAGGGTCGGGAAGGATGCTTTTTTTCCCGCGGTTATCATTCCCACAACAGCTTGGGACAGTGTTTACAGCAATTGTCTCCAGTGGGCTCTTCCTTTAATGCGCTCTGACAAACAAACAGCTTTGGTTGGCATCTGAATTAAAAAAAAAAAACACAAAAAAAAAAGAACTGAAACTCTTGGAACTATTCATTCATTCATTTTCTACCACTTTTTCCTCACGAGGGTCGCGGGGGTGCTGGAGCCTATCCCAGCTGTCTTCGGGCGTAAGGCGGGGTACACCCTGGACTGGTGGCCAGCCAATCACAGGGCACATATAGACAAACAACCATTCACACTCACATTCATACCTATGGACAATTTGGAGTCGCTAATTAACCTAGCATGTTTTTTTGGAATGTGGGAGGAAACCGGAGTACCCGGAGAAAACCCACGCATGCACGGGGAGAACATGCAAACTCAACAGAGATGCGGAATCAAACTCGGGTCTCCGAACTGCGTGGCCGCGCGCTACCCACTCGCCCACCGTGCAGCCCCAGATCAAACTATTCATTCATTTTCTACCGCTTATCCTCACGAGTGTCGCGGGGGTGCTGGAACCCAACCCAGCTGTCTTCAGGCAAGAGGCGGGGTACACCCTGGACTGGTGGCCAGCCAGCCAATCACAGGGCACATATAGACAAACAACCATTCACACTCACATTCATACCTATGGACAATTTGGAGTCGCCAATTAACCTAGCATGTTTTTTTGGAATGTGGGAGGAAACCGGAGTACCCGGAGAAGACACAGAGGGTGGAATTGAACTCGGGTCTCCTAGCTGAGTGGCCTCTATACTAACCACTCCACCACCGTGCAGCCATAAAGAAAAATATTGGACAATTTGGAGTCGCCAATTAACCTAGCATGTTTTTTTGGAATGTGGGAGGAAACCGGAGTAAACCCACGCATGCACGGGGAGAACATGCAAACTCCACACAGAGATGCCTGAGGGTGGGATTGAACCCTGGTCTCCTAGCTGTGCGCTAACCCCTAGACCACCGTGCCGCCCCTCTTGGAACTAAGTGAGCTATAATTAATTTTACACTTGCAAATACTTCAAGATCATCTTTTTTTTTTTTTTTTTTGTGTATTCTTTACTTGAGACTGCAGCACTGGGAAAAAAAAAAAGCTAAGAAGCATTGTTGTCCTCTCGTGTTCTTTCCGCTGCCCTTCACAACGCCATAATGGCTGGTGAGCAGCGCTCAGCAATACACTAATGGCTAATGTAGTGCCTCTCCGCTGGTTGCCACAGTGATTTTATTTCTCTCGGCGGCAGGTGACACAGAGGCGGCCTTGGCTGAGGAACCACTGTTGCTCCTCTGATGTCAATTTGAGCTTGTAGCTCCCTTTATTGCTTCCAGCTACGCTTTTATCCCCGGTGACATTGAGCCCCTGCGCTCTTCTTCCTGCAAGATTCCTTTTCTGCTTTCTATTATTAAACGATTGGAGGAAAGGTCGGGATGTTTTTTTTAATTTTTTATTTTTTTTAACAATATGAACGCAAAGTTGTAGCAATGTCAGAGAAGCATAAGCTGCAAAAATCCCTTTAGCGGTCCTAAAAATCCTCACATTAATCGTATATTCCGGACTATAAGTCTCACTTTTTTTCATAGGTTGGCTGTTACTGGGACTTATACTCCAGAGCGACTTTCATTCATTCATTCATTTTCTACCGCTTATCCTCACGAGGGTCGCGGGGGGTGCTGGAGCCTATCCCAGCTGTCTTGGGGCGAGAGGCGGGGTACACCCTGGACTGGTGGCCAGCCAATCACAGGGCACATATAGACAAACAACCATTCACACTCACATTCATACCTATGGACAATTTGGAGTCAGTATGTTTAACTCTAGTGTGTTTAACTACAGTATGTTTAACTCTAGTATGTTTAACTCCAGTATGTTTAACTCTTGTATATTTAACTACAGTATGAATGAATGAATGAATGAATGAATGAATGCTTAACTACAGTATGTTTAACTCTAGTATATTTAACTACAGTATGTTTAACTACAGTATGTTTAACTCTTGTATATTTAATTACAGTATGAATGAATGAATGAATGAATGTTTAACTGCAGTATGCTTAACTACAGTATGTTTAACTCTAGTATGTTTAACTACACTATGTTTAACTACACTATGTTTAACTAAGGTATGAATGAATGAATGAATGTTTAACTCTAGTATGTTTAACTACAGGATGTTTAACTCTAGTATGTTTAACTACGGTATGAATGAATGAATGAATGTTTAACTCTAGTATGTTTAACTACAGTATGAATGAATGAATGTTTAACTCTAGTATGTTTAACTGCAGTATGTTTAACTACGGAATGAATGAATGAATGTTTAACTCGAGTATGTTTAACTGCAGTATGTTTAACTACGGTATGAATGAATGAATGAATGTTTAACTCTAGTATGTTTAACTGCAGTATGTTTAACTACGGTATGAATGAATGAATGAATGTTTAACTCTAGTATGTTTAACTACAGTATGAATGAATGAATGTTTAACTACAGTATGTTTAACTACAGTATGCATGAATGAATGAATGTTTAACTCGAGTATGTTTAACTCTAGTATGTTTAACTACAGTATGAATGAATGTTTAACTGCAGTATATTTAACTCTAGTATGCTACAGTATGTTTAGCTACAGTATGTTTAGCTACAGTATGAATGAATGAATGAATGTTTAACTACAGTATGTTTAACTACAGTATGTTTAGCTACAGTATGTTTAACTACAGTATGAATGAATGAATGTTTAACTGCAGTATGTTTAACTCTAGTATGCTACAGTATGTTTAGCTACAGTATGTTTAACTACAGTATATTTAGCTACAGTATATTTAACTCTAGTAGGTATAACTCTAGTAGGTTTACCTACAGTATGTTTAACTCTAGTATGTTTAACTACAGTATGTTTAACTATTGTATATTTAAGTACAGTATATTTAACTACAGTATGTTTAACTCTAGTATGAATGAATGAATGTTTAACTACGGTATATTTAACTACAGTATATTTAAGTACAGTATATTTAAGTATAGTATATTTAAGTACAGTATATTTAACTACAGTATATTTAAGTACAGTATATTTAAGTACAGTATATTTAACTACAGTATATTTAAGTATAGTATATTTAAGTACAGTATATTTAAGTACAGTATATTTAACTACAGTATATTTAAGTACAGTATATTTAAGTATAGTATATTTAAGTATAGTATATTTAAGTACAGTATATTTAAGTACAGTATATTTAAGTACAGTATATTTAACTACAGTATATTTAAGTATAGTATATTTAAGTACAGTATATTTAACTACAGTATGTTTCGAGTCAATGCATTGAATGCATGACAGTTGTTTTGGTTCCTAATGATGTTTGGCCCAGCGATCCATGTAACCACGGCCTGCAGCGGATACCGATTTATCCTTAAATTAGCAATTTAGACCCCCCCCTCTCACCCCCACTTTGTTTAGTACTTTATGTAGCTGCTTATTAGCGGGATCACCTGAGTGCTCATGAAGCGACTGACAACCTGATTGCCCTTGGATGGCAGCGTAAAAGACGGAGCAGCCATCTCTCCTTCATCATCGCGCTCGAGCAGATGCACGCTAATGTTTTCCTCTCATCACGTGACTTTGTTGGCTTGCCTGGATTGACCATCAATAATCATCTCCCGTGACGGAAACATATTTTCTCTGCGATTAATGTAATAATAGCCACCTTGTGTATTTGTCCTCCAGTAGTAGAAGTAAACATTTAGGCATTTTCATCATCCGCAATCCTTATTTGAAACATGAACACAGATTTATTTCAACAAGAGTAAAGTCAACATAAGCTAGCTAACAATGCACATCATTGGGACCTACCTATTTCCACTAAAAAAACTTGTTTTATTATACATGCTGTAATCGCATATTATTTATTATGTAATACTTGCAGTAACTTGCCATATTTTAATTATTTAAAACATTACGGAAACATCTTTCCGAGGCACATTGATTTAGATCAGGAGCTTCCGCTACTTCCGTCAACAACAACAACAACAGCATAGAAACGAGCATAGCATCGGAATTTACAATGTCCACTCTCATTGGGATGGCTGTGTCTTCCAGCACATGAAAAAAAAAAATACTGGCAGCAAACATCTTGTTGAGTCTTCATAGCGAAATTGAGGGCTAGGTATCCACTTGCCCGTGTGTGAGTGCCGCCGAGACGAGCGGTTAGCAAAGCGTTATGTTACTAGTAGTTTAGTAGTTTTTTTTTGTGTTAGCTGCTACAATAACTATATCACTGGAGCTTGGTTAATATGCTAGTCAGTTACAGCATGTAAATGGACACTTTAAAAATAGCTAAATCTCATGACGTACATTGTTAGCTAGCTCATACTAACTCCTTTTCTTGTTACAACGCACAGAAAATGGAAATATGTGTTCATGTTTTACATAATTATTGTGAACGATGGGGCAAAGTAAAAAAAAAAAAAAATTTGGTTTTCCTTTATAAAAACTTGCATTGCATCATAATATTTTTAATCGATATTATGATGTTTGAGGATCAACAGGCATTTTGTATGAGCATCACATCGTCTTGGTAGATGAATTTAAAATAGGCCAAATCCTTATCACCATGGTAATGGTTTTATTTCATTTGAACATGCATCAGATTACAATTGAATGCATCCCATAATCAGTTCCCAGTTCCACATGTCCAAAAGGAGTAGGAAGAAGCAAAGCTTATTAAATCCTACCCCTCCATCTGGTACTTTTACAATCAGTAACTGTTACATTTGTTCACTTCCTGCTTTCATAATATAGTTTAAGGGTTTTTTGTTGTTGTTGTTTTTTTTTAAATTTTTTTTTAATTTTTTGTCCCGTACCAAAGTATGAGGTGATATGACCACACAATTTAATTTAATTTAATTTAATTTAATTCTCTTCATCCTTGTATTTAGCAAACATCAACTGCTTGTATTGTTTCTTGAATTGGCTCATCGTTGTGCATTGTTTGATTTCCTTACTCAATCCATTCCATAGTTTGATTCCACATACTGAAATGCTATTACATTTGTTCACTTCCTGCTTTCCTAATATAGTTTAAGGTTTGTTTGTTTTTTTATTTAAATTTTTACATTTTTTGTCCCATACCGAAGTATGAGGTGATATGACCACACAATTTAATTTAATTTAATTTAATTTAATTTAATTTAATTTAATTTAATTTAATTTAATTTAATTTAATTTAATTTAATTTAATTTAATTTAATTTAATTTAATTTAATTTAATTTAATTTAATTTAATTTAATTTAATTCTCTTCATCCTTGTACTTACTTTTTAACGTAGTCCTAGTATATAAGTGTATGCAAATGAGCCCCCTCCCTCAATCCACGTTATGGTTGTGTCTGTGAATTTGGTGCCAATTTAAAACACAATATATTTATTTTCAAATGAAAATAAAATCCCTAGGATACCCCAGTTATGAAATATCGTCACCTGGTACTGCTTCCCTTCAGGGTTTTTTCCCAACATTCCGCCTGTGATGCTTCTGTCATCTCATCTGACACAAAGAAGTCCATTGTGGCCCAGACGTGTTATTATTCCTCAGTAGTATCCCCCAAACACATGCCGCCCCCCCCCAACCCAAACCCTTGACGTTCATTGTCAGGGTGACATGTTTTTCACGCTTGAGACCAGCAGTTTGTGGCCATTAAAGTCTTTGAGTGTCAAGACGGTGACACGCGACTGTTGTGTATGTGGTTGTTGTCGTCGTTGTTGTTGTTATTGTTGTGTGACCAATTAAACTATTTGTCCCGGTAGGAGGGCGGCTCGTGTCTGCCGCCATAGATTTTACTGTCTGGTCGCTCCGAAAAGGTTCATTCAGCGGTCAGTGAACACGTGATTGGTAAAGCATTGGTTCATGTTTTAACGTCGGTTTGTAGGGATTCGAACCATGCACCACAAAATATGGAAAATATTATATTGTTGATTCTGTTGATGATTTTATGTGATATTTCCATCAGGGCGCACCCAAACCCGTCGCCATGGAGCCGTGTTCCGGAGGGAAAGCCGCGGTGTTGACCGTCCTCATTCGTCTGCCGTCGGGGCCCACAAATTTGCCTCCCCCCGGACAGTCTGGTAATAAATTTAACTTGTGTATTTCCAGTTTTAAAAAGTTAGCATTGTGTAGTTTATTTATGTCACAAAGTAGAATAATAAGTGGAAGATTACAGTAATAAAACATGTAAGGTGATTTTATTCACCAGCAGGGGGCAGCATTTAACCCGTGCATTCATTTTTTTTAGCAGACTTGAAGTGACAGAATTTGAAATTTTGGAGAGTAAAAATGTGGAAATTCATAAATACATTGAAATTGATTATGCAAATTTTAGTAAAAAAAAAATTGTGGGAATTTTCTGAAGCTGAAAATTAAATACTGTTGAAATGTATGAACGTTTTATACGTATACGAACGTATTATTATTATTATTATTATTTTCTAAATGATAAGCATAAAATAGTGTGTGTGTGTTTAAATATATGTTCTGGACCCCCGGACAATTTTGTTAACTCAATGCGGCCCACGAGTCAAAATATTTGCCCACCAGTGTCCTGCTGAAATGATTGTGCTTTGGCAGAATCTGACACAAGGCACGTATACATGGACCCAAAATATTCCAATAGCCACGTTTACATGGACCCAAATATTCCCATAGCCACGTTTACATGGACCCAAATATTCCCATAGTCACGTTTACATGGACCCAAATATTCCAATAGCCACGTTTACATGGACCCAAATATTCCAATAGCCACGTTTACATGGACCCAAATATTCCAATAGCCACGTTTACATGGACCCAAATATTCCAATAGCCACGTTTACATGGACCCAAATATTCCAATAGCCACGTTTACATGGACCCAAAATATTCCAATAGCAACGTATACATGGACCCAAAATATTCCAATAGCCACGTTTACATGGACCCAAAATATTCCAATAGCCACGTTTACATGGACCCAAATATTCCAATAGTCACGTTTACATGGACCCAAATATTATTATTATTAATATTATATTATTATATATATATATATATATATATAAATACCACCTCATAGAAATGACCAATTGTGCTTTGGCAGAATCTGACACAAGCCACGTTTACATGGACCCAAATATTATTATTATTAATATTATATGATCAAATATATATATATATATATATATATATATATATATATATATATATATATATATATATATATATATATATATATATATATATATATATATATATATATATATATATATATATATATATAAAAATACCACCTCATAGAAATGACCAATTGTGCTTTGGCAGAATCTGACACAAGCCATATTTACATGGACCCAAATATTCCAATTCCATTCTGGTTATTTGCTCAAATGGAAAAGACTGTAACCTTTGTATACACCTAATTCCGAAAGAAAAGTGCCAATCCGAATGAATACATAATCGGATTCAAAGGGGTGGATTATTCCTTTCCCCAAGTGGCTACAGACTCTACAGGAAGTCATTCACCACCTCATAGAAATAACCAATTGTGCTTTGGCAGAATCTGACACGGACTTGTTATCTGTAGGTGACGGAAATATTACTTAGATTAATTTAAAAAAATTTCCAACATAATTGAGTGAAAAGTTCCCCCTTTCGGTGTGGAAGTGGTAAGTTTGGCTTCTTATTTTGTTCTTCTTCCCCTTTCCGTTTGAAACACTTTAAGTTTAGAATCAATAATAGCGTCGTCTGTCTCTTACATTACCTTTTTAAAGATGCATGACATTTCCCACATGGGACAGAAGAGACTATTATTATTATTATTGTTATTATTCATTCATTCATTTTCTACCGCTTTTCCTCACGAGGGTCGCGGGGGTGCTGGAGCCTATCCCAGCTGTCTTTGGGCGAGAGGCGGGGTACACCCTGGACTGGTGGCCAGCCAATCACAGGGCACATATAGACAAACAACCATTCACACTCACATTCATACCTATGGACAATTTGGAGTCGCTAATTAACCTAGCATGTTTTTGGAATGTGGGAGGAAACTGGAGTACCCGGAGAAAACCCACGCATGCACGGGGAGAACATGCAAACTCCACACAGAGATGGCCGAAGGTCTGCGCGCTAACCACTAGACCACCGTGCCGCCCATTGTTATTATTATTATTATTATTGATTCTAAACATAAAATGTTTCAAACGGAATGGGGAAGAAGAACAAAATAAGAAGCCAAACTTACCACTTCCACACCGAAATGGAGAACTTTTCACTCAATTATGTTGGAAATTTTAAAAATTAAAAAAAAAATGAAAAGGTAATATAACATCATGTCTCATCTAAGTAACATTTTCGACACCTACAGATAACGAGTCTGTGTCAGATTCTGCCAAAGCACAATTGGTTATTTCTAAGAGGGGGTGAATGACCATTGCTTTCGGAAAGATTCCATTCGGAAAGAGGAAAAAACTCCTCATGTAAACGTGTCTAATGTGTACTATTCCATTTCCGCAGGCCTCATCGTGGCGAGCGCGTTGATCGACGTGTCCCAGCAGAAAGCGTCCGACTTTAAGGAGAAGTCGCAGGCTTTAAAAAACCGAAAAGCGCTCCCTCCGGCACACCAAGGCACCTGCGTTTGAACGCCGTTCCCACTCATTGCAAGATTCCCGTGTGGATGACAACATTCTCCAGTACGAGAGACGTCCACATGTCGGGATTAGAGTTCCATTTCGGGAGGAACGGGGTCGGAACGACAAGAAAAACCCTTATGCACAACAACCCTTAAAGGACCTTGCCGGATTCGAAAAATGACTTGATTCTTTTTGCACCTCACTTTCACGTGTTTATTTGAACGCCTCGTTGTTTGTTTGTTCAGCATGAGGGGACGGGGGGGGGGGGCTTATCGCTATGCAGTTAAAGCTAAAGCTGTCCGATGCCTGATACATGCTGCCTATTGGCTAGATCCGTTTTTTTTTGTTTTTTGTTTTTGTTTTCTGGGTTGTTGTTGTTGTTGTTGTATCACGGTGCTAAAAAGATTCACTGGTTTTATTGCCTGAAGGAAATCGCACTGCAACGTTTGGACCCCCCGTCCCCGCCCCCCGTCCCCGCCGACCCATGTCTCTTTTTAGCATTAGCCAGCTGAAGCTAACCGCCTTTGGGAGACGATGGAATAAACTGGAAACTCAGTGTTCTTGTGCAAGGATAGAAGGAAGGAAGGAAGGAAAGGATGGGAGGAAACGAGTTAAGGACTCTTGTGGTATTTGTTTTTGGATGTTCTCTGACTTTATTTCTATGCGTGAGAACATCCACTTACCTTTTGTAATGCCTTGCCCAACTTTCAAAGCGGTTTTTATCCCTGCCTGAGCTGTACAGTGTTTTTTTTTTTTTTTTGCGCTTTCTTTTT
The DNA here is from genome assembly GCF_030265055.1 of Doryrhamphus excisus. Lineage (NCBI taxonomy): Eukaryota > Metazoa > Chordata > Actinopteri > Syngnathiformes > Syngnathidae > Doryrhamphus > Doryrhamphus excisus. The sequence goes on along the minus strand of NC_080487.1, from coordinate 11,348,184 downwards.
TTTTTTTTTTTTTTTTTGCTTTCTTTTTTTTTTTTTTTTTTGCTTGTCAGGTTTCTACCACAGATATTTTTTTTTTGCATTTATTCAAAGCCTATTATTATTATTATTATTATTATTATTATTATTATTATATTTACCATAAATTGTTACGTCACTTTTGTTACACTTGTGAAAAATGAAAAGTATTGTTTTGATATTTAACTGATTCCTGTGTAATAGCACATTTAATTACATTTTTTTATTGTTTTTTTTTTTTTTTTGGAACCCGTTCAGGACTTTATGGGCATTGCTTGTTCTTGTTGTCGTTGCAAAGTGGTCATTTTTGTCGCATCTCTGAAAGCATCATATGTAAGCTAATATGTTCCTTATTGTGTTTTATTATTATTATTATTATTATTATTATTATTATTTTTATTTTTTATTTTTTTCTGTGCAGTACTCCAATGATGGTGTCATTACACAGGAATCCGGTCTTGTGAGTGGAAAAAAAAAACAAAACGAAAAAGACGAGAGACTGCCTGTCAGTAATTGTCGGTGTATTTTAAGGATGAACAACATGATGAAATATTAAAACAAATGAAAAGAATTGGGTTTTTTTAATTTTTTTTGCTATTTAAAGAGGTAAGATGGGTAGGTATGTATGAATTATTTTCATGTTCATTGTTTATTATTACTTCTAAAATGTAAAATACTTAATATTACTTCTTAATATGTAACCCACAGCACTCCAACTTAATATGTCTCATCTCATCCTGTGCATCGCTGCTCTACAAATGGAAAACAAGGTAAGTACAGTACAAAATGGCCGCATTTAAGACCACCTTGGTGGTGGCAACAAAAGGAAGCTGTCTTAAATTGATACGAATGAGAGCGAACATCAAGGTCAGCTTGTACTGCTCGTCTTGTGTTCTTCTTTTAAAAGTCTTACCAAACAGGCGCCGCTTGCATGAAAGCAACAACGAACAAGTCCCGCTTGGGAGGAAGCAACATCGGGCAAGTATTTATGTAAAAATGTATTTATAATATATATATTCTGTTTCAATGTTTAACATTAATCCATGAAAATGAGTCAAAACAGCCATTATTGTCTTAAGACGCTGCCATTGTTTACACTGGAGATTAGCCGTGTGTGAATGAACATTAGCATGCTAAAGGGGCGTTCAAGGACGTTTGATTAGTTTGGATTTTGAAATGTTTTTCTGACTGTAGGAAAGAGAAATAATCCTTTCCAAAGTCAAGCTGTTAAGAAAAAAAGAAATATCAAATATAATAATAAATAATACATACTATACTAAACATAAATGAATAAAATTGAGTGGACATGAATTAATTAATTTTTAATATTAATATATTTTTAGTTATTTATTCGTCCCGTAAGACAAAGAAAAGTATTATTTTCTTACTGGTGAATTTTTACATTTTTTATGTATTTATTACATTATTTCTATCATTAGTATTAATATATGTGTGTGAATGAGAGGGACCCAAGTGGAAGAGTGAGGTTACAGGAAGAAGAGATACAGAAGGTGGAGAATTTCGAGTACTTTTAAATTTAAAATAAATTATAAAATAATTTATAATAATTATATAGAATTAATAATGAAAGATTCCTTTAATGTATTCAAATGATACTCTTTGAATAATATTTTTTCCACACAAAAAAATTAAAAAAAATAATTATCTCGTTAAAATCCTCAAAATTACATCTACACTTTCTCATTAAAAGAAGAAAAAAACAAACGACGACAACAATCACAAAGATCATTATTTTGTCTCATATTACATATGTGGGAAGTTATTACATTTACAGTTTTTCACTTTCCCACATATGTAATAATTTTCTGTAAATATAATAGTTATTATATTTAAAATATAATATAAATATAATATAACTGTAAATATAATAGTTATTATATTTACAGTTTTTCACTTTCCCACATATGTAATAATTTTCTATAAATATAATAGTTATTATATTTACAGTTTTTCACTTTCCCACATGTAATAATTCTATGCAAATGTAATAGTTATTACATTTATAGTTTTTCACTTTCCCATATATGTAATAATTTTCTGTAAATATAATAGTTATTATATTTACAGTTTTTCACTTTCCCACATGTAATAATTCTATGCAAATATAATAGTTATTACATTTACAGTTTTTCACTTTCCCATATATGTAATAATTTTCTGCAAATATAATAGTTATTACATTTATAGTTTTTCACTTTCCCACATATGTAATAATTTTCTGCAAATATAATAGTTATTACATTTACAATTTTTCACTTTCCCACATATGTAATAATTCTATGCAAATATAATAGTTATTACATTTATAGTTTTTCACTTTCCCACATATGTAATAATTTCCTGCAAATGTAACCGTTATTACATTTTCAGTATTATTCAGTATTTGCGGGATTATTACATTCAAAGCCGCAGATTTGTATTATGTTTATGGTTTATTACGTTTGTGGGCAGTTATGACGTTATTAAAGCTAGCTCTTTAGACAATATTGTCTGTGTTGACTCATCATGATAGTAAACGAGTACTGCTCTATAGAAGCTATATTGTCTTTATGATGTGTTATTATGTTTCTGATAAAACGATTTCAACGTGTGAACCTTAAGCTGCGCGACTTGCCAGAAAATTCCAGGAAGTGACATCATCAGCGTAAAATAAGGTGAGTTCACTTGTGTGTTGTCATCTGTGTTATCACAAAAGATGACGGTACTCGGTCCGTCACCTTGGGCGAATATAAATCCCATCACAGGACAAGCCAACCAAACAATTGGAGTGTTTTATACGTCTATAATTTCATGGCTCCACTCAGTTGTTAAAAGTACATTTGATGTCAAAGTGGCAGAGCTGTAACTTTAGCTGATATTCCTGCTAGTGGGATTTACATAGAGCGGTTATTATGGTTAAGTGACAACTGGTGTAAATCATTTAGTGTGGCAGTCACCCCCCCCCCCCCCCCCCCAAAAAAAAAATCACTGTAACATAACAGAATATAAGCTTTTGGCCTCATGTAGGAAGTCATTCACCACCTATTATAAATAACCAATTGTGCTTTGGCAGAATCTGACACAGACTTTGTTACTTAGATGAGACATTATATTATATTATATTATATTATATTATATTATATTATATTATATTATATTATATTATATTATATTATATTATATTATATTATATTACCTTTTTAAAGATGCATGACATAATTGAGTGAAAAGTTCTCCCTTTCGGTGTGGAAGTGGTAAGTTTGGCTTCTTATTTTGTTCCGTTTTATTATAGCGGTGCATGTAGGCAGGAGATTGGAATATTCCTTTCCATGTATACACTGTTTTCTGGTACGTGATTCGGAAAGATTCCATTCGGAAAGAGGAAAATCTCATGTAAACGTGGCTACAGACTCGTTATCTGGAGGTGTCGGAAATGTTACTTAGATGAGACATGATGTTATATTACCTTTTAAATTTTTAAATTTTTCGACGCTTATTATTGATTCTAAACTTAAAGTGTTTCAAACAAATGGAAAAGAAGAACAAAATAAGAAGCCAAACTTACCACTTCCACACCGAAAGAGAGAACTTTTCACTCAATTATGTCAGAAATTAAAAAAAAAAAAATCATCATCGAAGTAACATTTCCCTGACACCTACAGATAACGGGTCTGTGTCAGATTCTGGACTCTACAGAATTCTCAGACTCTACAGGAAGTCATTCACCCCCTCATAGAAATGACCAATTGTGCTTTGGCAGAATCTGACACAGACTCGTTATCTGTAGGTGTCGGAAATATTACTTAGATGAGACATGACGTTATATTACCTTTTAAATTTTTTTTACATTTTGAAAATTTCCAACATAATTGAGTGAAAAGTTCTCCCTTTCGGTGTGGAAGTGGTAAGTTTGGCTTCTTATTTTGTTCTTCTTCCCCGTTCCATTTGAAACACTTTAAGTTTAGAATCAATAATAGCGTCGTCTGTCTCTTACATTACCTTTTTTAAAGATGCATGACATTTCCCACATGGGACAGAAGAGACAGACGACAAAATAAGAAGCCAAACTTACCACTTCCACACTGAAAGGGAGAACTTTTCACTCAATTATGTTGGAAATTTTAAAAATAAAAAAAAATGTAAACGGTAATATAACGTCATGTCTCATCTAAGTAACATTTCCGACGCCTACAGATAACGAGTCTGTGTCAGATTCTGCCAAAGCACAATTGGTTATTTCTAAGAGGGGGTGAATGGCTTCCTACATGAGGCCAAAAGTTTATATTTTGTTATGTTACAGTGATTTTTTTTTGGGGGGGGGGGACACCCACCCATAAGGGATGGGAGGACACTGATTGGCTGAAATAGAGCAACAGATAGCTGGAAATTTATGAAATTTATAATTTTTAATAAACAAAGCATATATCTTGTGATATTTCTTAACCTTTTAACATAAATGTGTCATATTGGAGTTTTTTGTTGGTCCAATTTGATCAAAAACAGATAGTTGTCGTTCAAACTCGCCATAAAGGTCATCTCCGTCTTATCCACTTTTTTTTCAAACTTTCCTTGAAAGTGTCGTTATGGCTTAAACGAGCAAGCAGCGTTATCACTTATCTCTGCTCACAGGAGATCCAAACGTTTGATTCCGCTTTAAAGGCAGGTGCACCGTTTTCAAGAAAGCAAAGTGCTCTCCTCCGGAGAACATGTTGCAATAAAGCGTCAGGAGTTGAAAGTTGCAGTAATTAGACGGCACCCTGGCACTAGTGTGCTTTTTAAATCCACTTTTGGGTTGACTGTTCTCTTTTGGAGACGCGTGCAAACGCCCGACTTCCTCCTTGCGGCTTTTTTTTTTGGCGATGGAAGCCTAAAATATGGAGAGTGCAAACATTTAGCAGGATTTTAACAACAACTAACTGGGCTTCTGTCAGCCGTGTTGCATCATTTCATCATAAAAAATAATATTTTTTACTCAAAATTCTTGTTCATAATAAAGTAAGTGCACATGTCAATAAAACATAATTATCACTTATATCCTAATTATTCATTAATTCAGTCACGGGGGTGCTGGAGCCTATCCCAGCTGTCTTCGTGCAAAAAGTGATTAATCGTGATTAATCACAAAGTACACATCTACTTTGTGATTAATCATTTTTAATCATAATTTTTTTGTTGTTGCCTGATGACAGCTGGGATAGGCTCCAGCATACCCGCTATGCTAGTGAGGATAACCTGCATATGGATGGATGATGCAGTGGATGAATCATTGCAGCGATACTTCCACACAGTGTGTTTGTGATTAATTTAACTCAAGTTAATCACTTTGTGATTAATCATGATTAATCATTTTAAATCATCTTTTTTGTTGCCTGAAGACAGCTGGGATAGGCTCCAGCACCCCCGCGACTGAATGACTGGTGCTGGAGCCTATCCCAGCTGTCTTCGTGAAAAGCGATTAATCGTGATTAATCACAAAGTACACATCTACTTTGTGATTAATCATTTTAGTCATTTTTTTGTTGCCTGACAGCTGGGATAGGCTCCAGCATTCCCGCTATGCTAGTGAGGATAACCTGCATATGGATGGATGATGCAGTGGATGAATAATTGCAGCGATACTTCCAGTGTTTGCGATTAATTTGTTTAACTCAAGTTAATCACTTTGTGATTAATCATGATTAATCATTTTAATCATTTTTTGTTGCCTGAAGACAGCTGGGATAGGCTCCAGCATACCCGCTATGCTAGTGAGGATAATCTGCATATGGATGGATGATGCAGTGGATTAATCATTGCAGCGATACTTCCACACAGTGTGTTTGTGATTAATTTGTTTAACTCAAGTTAATCACTTTGTGATTAATCATTATTAATCTTTTTAAAATTATCTTTTTTGTTGCCTGAAGACAGCTGGGTCTATATGTCTATATGTGCCCTGTGATTGGCTGGCCACCAGTCCAGGGTGTACCCGGTGACCCTGGTTGGTGATAATTGGTAGAAAATGAATGAATATTGCATGTATTTGCTGTTTAAGACTACAGTACTTTTGTTTTATTTTACTTTTATTTGACCCTTTCTATACAGTAAGCTAATATTATTATGAAGTGATATCAGTGATCATCTCCTCGTCTTCATGCATCACACGTCTGGGATATTTCGTCTCTTTTTGGAGCTTTGGCACGTCTAATAAATCTTATGTGCTCTCTCCCGGTCCAGTAGTCCATCACGCTGTTAAAACAGGTGGGCCATATTCTTGGGCCAGACAGACCCCCACAGACCCCCCCCCCCCCCCCCCCCCGCCCCTCTTCCCAACCCTGTCCACATCCCTCTTCCTGTCTGTCCTCTACAAGACGCGGTGTCCTTGTCTGCATGATGTGATTGGACTGACAATCGGACGGAAGGTCCCTGTTGTGATGGGGACGCTCTATGAGCATAAGTATTGGGACAGCTAACCATGACAGGAAGTGAATACATTTGGGGTAGATGTGATTCAATATCCGGCCCAGCGGACTCCTAGCATCATTGGCGCAACTTGGCTCGCGCCATTACATTCCAGTGGATTCCAATAGGTGGATTGTTTGCGACATTTGCTTCCACTTAGTGGACACTTGGATTAAAGATCCCACAAAGATTTTAAACATTTAGACATTTTCTAGCTACCAAACTCGATTGTTGTCGCCGTTACGAGCCAGTTGGAGCCACTGCACGCCACTAGGCACCTTATTGGGGACACTAAGCGCAAAAGCAAATTGCATTAACGTGAACTGGCACCAACTGGCGCCGACCCAGTGGAATCTTAGCATAATGGGCATTGTTAGCTTCCTTGTGCTAGCTGTTTTTCTCTCTTCAGAAAATACAGAAAATGGAAAGTTCCACATGATTGCGGATGATGGTCAAAATTCCCCCAAATTTGTTGTTTCCAGGGCACAAATAATCCAAAAAAGTTACAAAAACAATTTTTTTTAATTGAAATTACACATTACTTACAGTCCAGGTTTGACATTGAAGTGAATTTCACACATTCTCATTGACATGACGGATTTTTTTCCCCTTTTGAGTTAATTATTCTCGTTTTTCAATGTAACAAGACACTTTATTTGAATGTAAAAAAAAAAAAAAAAATCTGGAAATATCCATTGGGTTTTTAAAAATTCTTACCATTGGATGCTTTCAATTAGAATGAATAATAAATATGATAAAAACACAGTTTTTATTGCATGGAGCTGGCTGTGGACTCAATAGACAATAGATACACAATAGATCCTATCCAATAGATAGGTTAATTCCATCAAGATTTTGCTCTTATTATATAACATTATTTAAATATATTTTCTCAGGAAATTCAGCCAATGAACCGATGGAGTCGTCTCGAGAGATGAGAGAGTCCATCTTTTCATTTTTTCCCTTTTTTTAAATTCCAATGCAAAAATTCCTTCAATTCAATATCAATTATCATTTTTTGCTTGTCATACCATTTCTAACCAGAGGGGGTGCTAATGAGTCAGTGTCATTACATGCTATTTAATTGCTCCAATGGTGGTGTTTCTTAAAAAAAAATACACACCAAATATGTATCTGTATTTTGTGTATAACTAAGCACATGACTTAAGAACCATTATGTTGCGTCTTTAAAAAAAAGTAATTAATTAATTAATCATAGCATGTTACTCCGTTTCATATTTACAAACTTTTTAAAACCACAATTACAAAGCTGATCTAATACTGATCGTACGTTTGAGGAATTAAGATGGCCGATTTTTTCCCGTTTATTTTCTTCAAGGACCAAATCCTAACGATCTTGAGTGAATGTAGTTGTTTTGATTGACAGGACAAACCACAGCACATTTAATGCAGAGAGAGAGAGAGAGAGAAAGTTCTTCATGTGTTCCTCAAATGTCCTTCATATTAGTCGTCCATTTTGAAAATGTTCCATCAGTTCACACGAATGTTCTCGGTGCAAATCTTGTCCTCCGTCCTTCAGGTCCTACAAGAGCAGGAGTGGTTTTGGTGTCAAAGTGAAAGCCAACGTCAGGAGGAGACTTGAGGCTTGCAGGCCAGGAAGTTGGCCTGTGGAGCTTCTTGCCACGGCGTTGGAGTCGCCCATCTGATGGTAATGAAAACATAAACAGACAAGATGAATAGTCATGTACAGCTAATGCTAATGCTAACATGGACAATGGAAATAGGTCTTATTTTAGGGGCTTGCAGAAGAGCAGTCTAGCAAAAAAGTGACCCTAATGGCTGCAGAACATGTTCAAGTGGACTAGGGATCGCTGAGGTTTCGGATTACCTTAATGTCGTTCCAGAAGGGTTGATAGCGAGTCCGTGCGGCAGGAATGACCATGTGGATATGGAATGTTTTTTTTCATTTTGTCAAACAATAATATGCTTTAACACTTTTTTTACTAGCTACATTTTTCATCAAAAACAGTTAGATTCAGAATGTTCCACCAACAAAACTTTTTTGGGGGGGTGGGGGTTGGAAGAAGAATAAAAAAATTAAATGAATGAAAAAACAATGGCGTTATTTTTTTAATTTGTATTTTATTTTTTTATTTTTATTTTTATTTTTATTTTTATTTTTATTTTTATTTTTATTTTTATTTTTATTTTTATTTTTATTTTTATTTTTATTTTTATTTTTATTTTTATTTTTATTTATTTTATTTGTTTATTTTATTTTAGTAATTTTATTCTTTTTATTTTATTGTTTTATTTTTATTAATTTTATTCATTTTTATTTTATTAATTTTATTTGTTTATTTTTATTTTATTTTTATTAATTTTATTTATTTTTATTTGTATTCATACTTTCCTGCTTAAAATAGTATAAGTGCACATTTCCGGACTACAGATTAGAATTTTATACTACTTAAAATATTATAATACCAAATATTGTTATTCATGAACCACACTGAAGTTATTTTATTTATTTAGTCAAATTTGTACTATACAATTGTACAACTGTAATACTTTTTATTTAGTATTTACGATTTTTTTTGTACAGAATAAAAATTTTTGTCATTGAAATTAAAACTAAAATTTTCATCAACAGTTAAAATGAGAATATTATGTTTGTTTCTTGTTAAAATCACAACATTTTAAGGCTTGATTTTTAAAATATTTTTTTTCAAAATTAAAATTCAAAATAAAAAAGTAACAAAAAAATGGCCAGTTTCAGACAAGTTTAGAAGCCACCAGCTCCATCCACCCGGTGACTTCCTGATATGGGCGTGCCTGGGTTCAAGCAGTTAGCTGTCCACACAGCCAGAGGCGTGCCGTGGGTGAAATAAATGAAAATTGGTGCAGAGTCTGGAAGATCTAGAAAGTCAAATTTGCAGAACTAAATAATTGAGTCCCCTGCGACCTTGGTGAGGACGAGCTAATGGATATGATTTTATCCATGCAAAATAAAAAATAATAATAAAAAATGCTAGAGCTCTTACCGCACACAGAGCTGAATCCTCCGTACGGTTTGATGCCAGTTTCTGGGCCTGCAAGGAGAATGCTTAGTCATTCATTGTCATACTGGAATAAATAAAAGCTGTTTAACACACATGATCATTTTTCCTGGATATCTTTTATCCGCTCATAAAAACTAAGCATGCCCCCCCCCCTCACGTTGATCCTTAAGTGTGTTGCAAGGGACCTTCTAGGAAAGTGAGAGTGATAAATTGCTCTCTAGGAGGTCCTTCCTGCAACACAACATTTTAGCGACAATAAATCATGTCATCGCTATTAAAAGTCCATATGATGGATCGTCTCGCTTATTAATATCATATCCAATATCATATCTATATAGTATGTACTGTGTGTACTGTGTGTACTGTGTGTACTGTGTGTGTATTATTTTTTTCTGCGTCAACAAAGAAAAACAACCTCAGAAATGTTGCTTTTACTGTAAGTACTTCACCATATGAGGTTTGATTTGTGACTTTATTGTTCAAAATTAATATGATTCTTGCTCTGACAACCCCCCCCCCCCCCAAAAAAAAAACAAAAAAACAAAAAAACTTGTGCTAGCGGCAAGACAAATCTAACAGCACACACACACACACACACAGGGGGATATATTAGATTTTTGTCCTTGGGCTGCACGGTGGTCGAGTGGTTAGCGCGCAGACCTCACAGCTAGGAGACCCGAGTTCAATCCCGCCTTCGAGTTTGCACGTTCTCCCCGTGCATGCGTGGGTTTTCTCCGGGTACTCCGGTTTCCTCCCACATTCCAAAAAACATGCTAAGTTAATTAGCGACTCCAAATTGTCCATAGGTATGAATGTGAGTGTGAATGGTTGTTTGTCTATATGTGCCCTGTGATTGGCTGGCCTCTCGCCTGAAGAAGACAGCTGGGATAGGCTCCAGCATACTCCCGCCACCCTAGTGAGGATAAGTGGTATAGAAAATGGATAGATGTTGTTTACCCATCTCATGAGTAGGCCGCTAGCATGCTAGGTGCTGCACGGTGGAAAAGTGGTTAGCACGCAGGCCTCACAGTTTGGAGACCCGAGTTCAATTCCACCCTCGGCCATCTCTGTGTGGAGTTTGCGTGGGTTTTCTCCGGGTACTCCGGTTTCCTCCCACATTCCAAAAAAAACATGCTAGGTTAATTAGCGACTCCAAATTGTCCATAGGTATGAATGTGAGTGTGAATGGTTGTTTGTCTATATGTGCCCTGTGATTGGCTGGCCACCAAGAAGACAGCTGGGATAGGCTCCAGCATACCCGTAACCTTAGTGAGGATAAGCGGCATAGAAAATAAATGAATTAATGACTTTCAAAATGTAATAATTAGCATAATTGTCACATTTCAAGATTTATGTTATAATGGTGCGTTCAAGATATGTAGGATATAAGACAATTGACACTTAAAACGTGTTGTTTTTCCAAAAATATTAGGGTATATAATATATATAATGCATAATTAGGATAAGTTGCACGGCAGTCGAGTGGTTAGCGCGCAGATCTCACAGCTAGGAGACCCGAGTGAAGGCCCAGAGGAGGCCCTGTGATTGGCTGGCCACCAAGAAGACAGCTGGGATAGGCTCCAGCATACCCGGGAGCCTCATGAGGATAAGCGGCATAGAAAACACACACACAGTCGCTCAGACACAACAGCACCGCAGCCTCGTCCTGTCATTACCATTAGCAACCAATTAGCTTTGACATGATAGCTTTTTGGAAGGAGTGACGTCCCATCTTGGTCCCCAGGAGGGGGGGGGATTGTGTACACGGTGACACAAAATGACCAAAATTAAAAAAAATTATATATATATATATCGAACCGTAGCGTACCTGTAAGGTTCCGCAAATGTGATACGACGTTCCGCCATCCGGATCCAGTTTACTCAGGTCTGTTAGCGCGTCCACCGTGCGCATGGATCCATCTTTCCACCTGCGGGTGACGCCTGGTTGTGCCGTGGTGGGAGCGATGGGGGGCTGGGGCTGCCACACGCCGACGTCGGTGCCGTTGCCAAACGCCTGGATGGCGTTACCTGCAGGTGGTGGAATTATTTTGACGCTAGCGAGATCTAGCCATGGAATAACACCTACTTTAACATTCCTATTACCGGTATTCTTTGTTTACATCACATTGTGCAGGCTACAATATCACAGCAGAGACATAATAAATGCCCGCCGCTAGCATAGCAAGCTAACAAGCTAACTAGTTACCCTCTCTAATTTACTTATTCTAAGCAAGAATAAGAAAGTGTTTCAAACGGAATGTGGAACAAAGGCAAACAAGCCAAAAAAATGTACCACTTCCACATGGAATGAGAGGAGAACTTTTTTTTAAATCAATCTCAACCACAACCATATGTAACGTAATGTAATATGTCGAATAAAATTACTGATGCATACTACATATGTCTTGTCTTTCAATATTTTATGACAAGTAATATGATATAGTCAACCACAAAACAGCGATCAATTATTCATTATTAATAAAAAAGATGCAGTGAGGGAGCAAATAATAGCTTTTACAAAATAAATAATAAGCGTCTGTTGTCGTTCCTATTCTGCTGTTAGCAAAAAAATTTTTTTTTCAACATTAATTTTTTACATGTGAGAAAACTTACGTAGGCATCGGTTGTTTGTGAAAAATTCTGCAAATTTCTCGCACTCGGGTTTGCTGTTCCCGCTGATGCTGCAGTCGCACCACGGCGACAGGCTAATACCCAGGGAGCGTATGTAATTGGGCGTCATCACCGTACCTGTGGAAGGAAAAATTACAATTACAATAAAAAAATTACAATTTAAATTACAATAAAAAAAATTACAATTTAAAAAATTACAAATTAAAATTTTAAAAAATGTAATTACAATTAAAAAAAATTAAAAAACTAAAATTAAAAAAATTAAATTAAATAAATATATAAAGAATAATAATAATATAATCTAGGAATCGTAAAATCTAGGAAGCACAAATTCATAATTCGGACTTACAATTTAAAAAAATGACAATTTAAAAAATTACAATTTAATAAATTACAATTAAAATTAAAAAGAAATTGTAATTAAAATTAAAAAATTTAAATTAAAAAAATAAAATCAAAAAATTAAAACATTTAAATTAAAAAGAATAAAATTAAAAAACTAAAATTAAAAAATTTAAATTAAATAAATATATTAAGAATAATAATAATATAATCGTAAAATCTAGGAAGCACAAATTCATAATTCGGACTTACAATTTAAAAAATGACAATTTAAAAAATGACAATTAAAATAAAAAAAATTGTAATTAAAATTACAAAATTTAAATTAAAAAACTAAAATCAAAAAATTAAAACATTTAAATTAAAAAGAATAAAATTAAAAAACTAATTAAAAATTTTAAATTAAATAAATATATTAAGAAGAATAATAATATAATCGTAAAATCTAGGAAGCACAAATTCATAATTCAATATTCAAATATTTTTTTGTGCACAGGACTGCGTTCAGTTTTATTCAGATCACGTTCAAATTTGCTGTGCTTGTAATACCACTTGAGATTTCAACACAAACCCAAAACGGTATCTTTATGTTTATTTTTTTTTTAATGTTTGTTATGGAATTTTCTTCTCATACAAACCCTTCTTATTGAAATACGTTTGGTCTACAAGCACACCAATCTATTTCATGGCAAGTTTTCTTTAATGGCTGCTCCGTTTTTTATCTCAGGATGTCTTATTTTCCACATAAGTGTTTGTAAAGTTAATTCATGAATCCAATATTCTTTTAGTGTGCAGTTCAATTCGGATGACTTAAAATCTGAAGAAAAACAAACAGTTCAGAATACCCGACTAATACCTGATATTGGACCGGTTACCAACTAGGATGCATAATGGTTGTACTAATGGTTGTCTATGAGTACTACATGCAAAAAAAAGCATCAACTTATTCCCCACATTAGCATTCATGAAGTGAGATGATTCCTCTCTTATCTGAGCAAAGCACATGTGAGAACACCTTGCGGGGAGACGCTTGTTTTAAGCTAACGTAACATGTGAAACTTCACAACAACACAACAAATTGTTGTTGTATCGGAACAGAAAACTCACCGATGAGTCCGGAGTAGGAGAGCAGGCAGTCGGCGTAGTTCTCCCTCAGACATCCCGATATGGAGTGCGATTCTGGCTGACAATTGCTAATAAAATCTGCCAATCGGGACCTAGAAACATGATAGGCGACTCTGTGAGTGACAAGCGTTATGTAGGATATACTGCTGTTTTGGGGCTGCACGGTGGTCGAGTGGTTAGCGTGCAGGCCTCACAGCTAGAAGACCCGAGTTCAATTCCACCCTCGGTCATCTCTGTGTGGAGTTTGCATGTTCTCCCCGTGCATGCGTGGGTTTTCTCCGGGTACTCCGGTTTCCTCCCACATTCCAGAAAAACATGCTAGGTTAATTAGCGACTCCAAATTGTCCATAGGTATGAATGTGAGTGTGAATGGTTGTTTGTCTATATGTGCCCTGTGATTGGCTGGCCACCAGTCCAGGGTGTACCCCGCCTCTTGTCCCGAAGACAGCTGGGATAGGCTCCAGCACTAACTGCTAGCCTCGTGAGGATAAACGGTACAAAATTAATGAATGAAAAGTGGTTAGCGCGCAGGCATCACAGCTCGGAGACCCGAGTTCAATTCCAACCTCGGCCATCTCTGTGTGGAGTTTGCATGTTCTCCCCGTGCATGAGTGGGTTTTCCGGGTACTCCGGTTTCCTCCCACATTCCAAAAACATGCTAGGTTAATTAGCGACTCCAAATTGTCCATAGGTATGAATGTGAGTGTGAATGGTTGTTTGTCTACATGTGCCCTGTGATTGGCTGGCCACCAGTCCAGGGTGTACCCCACCTCTCGCCCCGAAGTCAGCTGGGATAGGCTCCAGCACCCCACTAATTAACTGGAATGCTAGGTTAATTAGCGACTCCAAATTGTCCATAGGTATGAATGTGAGTGTGAATGGTTGTTTGTCTATATGTGCCCTGTGATTGGCTGGCCACCAGTCCAGGGTGTACCCTGCCTTCCTGCCCGAAGATAGCTGGGATAGGCTCCAGCATGCCCGCACCCTTGTGAGGGTAAGCGGTAGAAAATGAATGAATGAATGAATGTCATGAAAGTGGTTAGCGTGCAGGCATCACAACTCGGAGACCTGAGTTCAATTCCACCTTTGGCCAACTGGGATAGGCTCCAGCATACTGGTTTGTAACGCACAAATGTGCTTTCCAACAATGCCATGAGCATGACACATGCATACTTTTATTTTTCTTTCATACATTTCCTGTCATCCAGCCTGATTGATGTAATAGTTCTGACCTCAGTCCGTCTCTATTCAAATGAGATGACTCAGATTGGCGGTGGCGGTGGGGTGGGGGGGTGGGGGTGGATGTGTAAAAACACACGCTCAACCTAGCAATTTTCTTTCCATTAACCCTGCGAGTGTTCTCCTGCCCAGAACCGTGGTTATCTGCTCTTAAAAAGACAATGACAATGAGCACGCGGACACTTTGACCACATGATGTGTTTGTAGCTAGCTAGCGTAGCTAAAGTAGTTGCAGATGGGTGCACTTAGAAGAAGTACGCGTACCTGCAGATGTAGTTGGTCTTGCAGGTGTTCTGCAGAGACAAACAGTTTGGTTTCTCTTTGTCCTCGTAGGAGCAGACGGGCACGATGGTCTGACGGCGGCGTTCCGCACACGCCGTCTGATCCCCCGCCGGACACGAGCAGAACAGCATGCCGTAGCTGTATTTAGTCGGAACCTATGTAAGGGAAATAGAGGTTGTGGCGTTGAGGTTTCAATGGAGTATTAAAGAGAGACATGTGTTTGTTACCTTGTCAAAAAACTGTCTCAAGGCCTTGTGACATTTGCGCTTGTTGCACACCTCTAACGCCGACACCCTGCTGGTGCATGGGTTGATGTAGGCCGAACGGTACTTCTTGCAAGTGTCGTTGAGGTTGCACGCCTTGGCGGCATTCAAACAGTTGTTCTCCTTGGTGGACGCTGGCTCCGCTGAAGACGGACAAAAATGTCAATGTCAGTGTTTTTGGATTATAGCATGTACTTATGTCAAACAGGAAAACCTTACGTAAACATTTCTTATGTAGAAATTACACAGACAACAGGAACTCATTCCAAAATATTCATTCATTTTCTACCGCTTTTTCCTGACAAGGGTCGCGGGGGTGCTGGAGCCTATCCCAGCTGTCTTCGGGGCCTTCACTCGGGTCTCCTAGCTGTGAGATCTGCGCGCTAACCACTCGACTGCCGTGCAACCTATCCTAATTATGCATTATATATATTATATCCTAAATACCGGGCGGCACGGCGGTCAAGTGGTTAGCGCGCAGACCTCACAGCTAGGAGACCAGGGTTCGATTCCACCCTCGGCCATCTCTGTGTAGAGTTTGCATGTTCTCCCTGTGCATGCGTGGGTTTTCTCCGGGTTCTCCGGTTTCCTCCCACATTCCAAAAACATGCTAGGTTAATTAGCGACTCCAAATTGTCCATAGGTATGAATGTGAGTGTGAATGGTTGTTTGTCTATATGTGCCCTGTGATTGGCTGGCGACCAGTCCGGGGTGTACCCCGCCTCTCGCCCGAAGACAGGTGGTATAGGCTCCAGCATCCCCCGCGACCCTCGTGAGGATAAGCGGTAGAAAATGAATTAATGAATATCCTAAATACCCTAATATTTTTGGAAAAACACAGACATTTTAAGTGTCAATTGTCTTATATCCTACATATCTTGAACGCACCATTATAACATAAATCCAGAAATGTGACAATTTTGCTAATTATTACATTTTGAAATTGATTCATTCATTTATTTTCTATGCCGCTTATCCTCACTAAGGTTACGGGTATGCTGGAGCCTATCCCAGCCGTCTTCTTGGTGGTCAGCCAATCACAGGGCACATATAGACAAACAACCATTCACACTCACATTCATACCTATGGACAATTTGGAGTCGCTAATTAACCTAGCATGTTTTTGGAATGTGGGAGGAAACCGGAGTACCCGGAGAAAACCCACGCATGCACGAGGAGAACATGCAAATTCCACACAGAGATAGCCGAGGGTGGAATCGAACCCTGGTCCTCTTAGCTGTGAGGTCTGCGCGCTAACCACTCGACCGCTGTGCCACCAATTCCAAAACATTGCAATTTTAATACATTAAAAATCTAGTAAAAAAAATTGACAATTCTCAATTGTTTTGACTTTTAAGTGCCATTAATTACATCTACCGAATGAATTCTCCTAAAGAGAACACACGTTATATGGGCATTTTTGCGAGTGTGGGGGGGGGGTTCAGGTTGTGTGCCTATGTGTGACTAAGACAGTGAGACTGTAGGTCAGCCTGACTTCATGCCGTGCAAACAGCCCACAGCAGGAGAAAACCTTTTCTATTTTCCTGCTCTTGACAAGTCCATCATGAGGTCATTTTTCCCTCATTCTTGACTAATTCAACCGCATTCTACTATCTTAAGGCTCGTATTTAATTATATGACAGTGAATGCATCTTAAACATTTCATTCATTTTCTACCGCTTATCCTCACGAGGGTTGCGAGGGGTACAGCCAATCACAGGGCACATATAGACAAACAACCATTCACACTCACATTCATACCTATGGACAATTTGGAGTCGCTAATTAACCTAGCATGTTTTTTGGAATGTGGGAGGAAACCGGAGTACCCCGAGAAAACGGGAAGAACATGCAAACTCCACACAGAGATGGCCGAGGGTGGAATCGAACTCGGGTCTCCTAGCTGTGAGGCCTACGTGCTAACCACTAGGCTGTATGTTAAACATTCATTCATTCATTCATTCATTTTCTACCGCTTTTTCCTCATGAGGGTCGCGGGGGCGCTGGAGCCTATCCCAGCTGTCTTTGGGCGAGAGGCGGGGTACACCCTGGACTGGTCGCCAGCCAATCACAGGGCACATATAGACAAACAACCATTCACACTCACATTCATACATATGGACAATTTGGAGTCGCTAATTAACCTAGCATGTTTTTGGAATGTGGGAGGAAACCGGAGTACCCGGAGAAAACCCATGCATGCACGGGGAGAACATGCAAACTCCACACAGAGATGGCCGAGGGTGGAATCGAACTCGGGTCTCCTAGCTGTGAGGCCTGCATGCTAACCACTAGGCTGTATCTTAAACATGTATTTATTAATATTCCATTCAATTGTCCTCCGCCCAGACTTCCTCCAGCTCCAAAGGGAGGACATTAAAAGGTTCCTTGGCCAGCTCTGAGACAATCCCTTCTGGTGTTGGGCATGCCCATAACACCTCACCGAAAAAAGGCGTCCAGGAGGCATCCGGACTGGATGCTCGAGACACCTCAACTGGCTCCTCTCGATGTGAAGGAGGAGCGCCTCTACTTTGAGCTTCAGGTGAGTCCACGGTATTCAAAGTTTTCTAAATGACTCTTGATCTGGCCTGTCACCTAGGACCTGTTTGCCTTGGAAGACCTTACCAGGGCTACATAGGTCCTCGGATCACCCGGGTACTCAAACCCCTCCAATAAGGTACTGATTGACAGAGGAATATATATAAATGTCAATCATGAATCCCCAGCTTCATCTGATCTGGTTTCAAAGACACACCAGCTAAAAGACTAAACAAATGTCATGTTTCAGGCCTAAGGCACGCCCACCATGATGCCATTGTTGGGTTCCAAAACAAGGATCTGACCTTTGACCCATGCAAAGCCCATTCTGGTAACAAGCACGGCTCGGGTTTTAGATGCTCAGATGCTGCCTTCAGGCTCCTTTCAATCAAGATGTCTGTATTATTCAGCTCATGTGTCTAATAATAGGATTCAGAACAAAAAATGTTCTATCTGTCTATCTGTCATACATCCATCCATCTATCATACATCTATCCATCCATCTATCCATCCATCCATCTATCATACATCCATCCAACCATCTATCATCCATCTATCCATCCATCATACATCCATCCATTTATCATCCATCCATCCATCTATCATACATCCATCCATCTATCATACATCCATCTATCCATCCATCTATCATACATCCATCTATCCATCCATCCATCTATCCATCCATCTATCCATCCATCTATCATACATCCATCTATCCATCCATCTATCATACATCCATCTATCCATCCATCCATCTATCCATCCATCTATCCATCCATCTATCATCCATTCATCCATCCATCCATCTATCATCATCCGTCCATCATACATCCATCCATCTATCATCCATCCATCCATCATACATCCATCCATCATACATCCATCCATCCATCATCCATCCATCCATCCATCATCCGTCCATCATACATCCATCCATCATACATCCATCCATCATACATCCATCCATCTATCATCCATCCATCATACATCCATCCATCATCCATCCATCATCCATCATACACCCATCCATCCATCATACATCCATCCATCCATCTATCTATCATACATCCATCCATGTATCTATCATCCATCCATCCATCATCCATCCATCATCCATCCATCTATCCATACATCCATCCATCTATCATCCATCCATCCATCCATCATCCATCATCCATCCATCCATCATCTATCCATCATCCATCCATCCATCATACACCCATCCATCCATCTATCATACATCCATCCATCCATCATACATCCATCCATCTATCCATCCATCTATCCATCCATCTATCATACATCCATCCATCTATCCATCCATTCATCTATCTATCTATCCATCTATCCATTCATCTATCATCCATCCACCTATCCATTCATCTATCATCCATCCATCCATCTATCCATTCATCTATCATCCATCCATCCATCCATCCACCCATCTATCATCTATCCATCATCCATCCATCCATCTTATCCTCTTTTTTCCTTAAACTGACATTAAATAAATTTGCATTATGACCATTCCCAACATTTCTCTATTCATGTATAGTTTTTATATAATAATAATAATATTTTTAAATAATGGTAATGATTAGATTTTCTTTGAAGATGCATACAAGTTACAATGGAATACATCACATAATAATCATTCTATTATAATTCCTTTTTTATTAAAAGAAAATATATATATTTTGCCCTTTTTCATTGTTGAATATAAATGAACTCTAAACAAAGTAAGTCAAGTACTGTAAGTTCCTCACCATGTAGTCATGGTTGAAGCATCAGGAGGCAGCCATATTGGCGAGGTCAATAACATTTCTATGCGCCAAAATGTGAAAGTACATTGACAGGGATTGAGTCACTATACCAAACACTACACTATGTGTCAGTGTGTGTGTTTACTGACATTTTTGGCTTGAGTCACCTTCAAGTGACGTGTTTGTTTGACACGTGTGATGCATCCATGGACCACCACATGGTCCGGAGTTCTACTTGATGGAGAACATTTACTTCATTTTTAACTACCTTAAATTACCGTGTATAAGCCAAACATCATAAAATGGCATACTCAGTGTTATCTTTGAAACACTAATCTCATCACCAAAAGGCGTACTTAAGAAAATATACAAATAAGTACCAATATGAGTTTTCAATGAAAAAAACGTTTGCATTATTATTATTATTGCATTGGACGACAAGCGGCACAGAAAATGGAAGGATGGATGACTTTACAATTCTGATGCTGTCCACCAGAAGAAGCCGGAGGAACCCAGAGGGAGGCTGACATCATCGCAGCCCCCTCAATGATTTTGCTTCTGCTATACCCTACACTTTTTCAGCACCAAAATATAATTCCACTGTTCTCAAATATCTTAATTTTTATTTTTCTATACACAAAATAAGATAAAAAAAATAAACAAATTAAGAATAAAGACAATAAATCAATCAATCAGTAATAAATAAGTAAAATAATAATAAAACAGCAAATAAGAAAAACATAAGAAACAACATATAGTTGGTAGAGAAATTGTTTTTTTCAGATTCAAATGTACAGTATTAACAGTTATTTAACCTTTAACATGAACATTAATGAAACTTAATAATTTCACCCAATTAGCAAGTTAGCATCGTACTCAGTTCCATCTGGGAGCAGCAGCGTAACTTTAATAACATGTTTGATTAAATGTATTTTCCGTTTTATTCCAAATAATTTCCTGCATTTATTTGTACCCAGCATCATATAAGCCTTTAGCTTCATTGCTAATCCAAAGCAAAACAGGGTGGGGGTAACAGGGTAGGGTAACAGTATGGGCGGGGCAAAATCATTGTTAATTGTGTCCGGTGTGCACACAGCTTGAAGCTGTCATTTCAACATTAAACTTTTGTATCAAGGTGGGGGGCCTCAAACTAGCGTCCTGCGTGCCATGTTTGGCCCGCGGGCCGCTAGTTTGAGACCCCTGATTTAAACGATTAATAAAGTAGTAGAAGTAAAGGAAATGTCAAACAATTAAAATTTAGCCACAAATTAGCCACATGGGTGCAAAGTTTAAGGAAAAAAATGGTGGCCTATAAATCGGAAATTACAGTGCTTTATTTGACTTTACTTAAATTTTAAGACCACTTGATTTGATCTTGTACTCTTGTTTGTGAAGGAGACAAATAACGGAGCCAAGATGGCCGACTATATCCGACCCCCCTCTAGTATGGATGAATGATGGAGAATCGAGTCCTAGCGGAACTGGTGAGTACCACAAGTAGGCTTATTACTAATTTGAGCCTCCATTGTTGCCTTTTCCTGAGGTGGCTTTCTTCAGTCTTCTGATTGGCTAATACATGTCCGTGTATTAGTTCTATGAGTGGATATGTATATTTTTTCCTCGGAATGATGTCACCATGCAAATAGCTACATGTTACACAATGCTAAGTCCTAATCCATGCTAGCCACTCAGGTATGCACGGGCACGCATAAACTCGTCTTATCGAAAAGCTACATCAAGTATGCCATTTTTATGCTTTCAGTAAAAAAAATTGTGCCCCATTTCCTCCTCACCCCCCCCCTCCCCACCTTCTCTCCTTTTGTGTTAAAACACTCCTTGTTTTGATGCATAGTCCGCCTTATTCCTTATCTGCACGCTTCCTCCGCTATTTGTTTTCCAATTCCATTTGTTTTCCTGCAATCCCTCACTGCCTTTGCACGTGGAAAAATGGTACATAGTACAGAAAAGCACAAGTCACAATCAAAACTATTCAATGTTATGTCACTGCACACCACTTGTATGTATGATAAGTAAGTCATGATAATAAAGTTATCGGTCATAAAAACAAAAAGTGGGAGAGCTTTGAGGTGAATTTCCAAATGTCAAGGTTCTCGCTATTATCCATGGCACTTATGTATTTTATTTTTTGAATACGATATTGTGTAGAGCACAGTTTTTTTTTCTTAAGCCGGTTTTACAAATACCCTGCAATGTAACACAATGCGGATCACTCATGCTACACCACTTTCTCACAAATACTGAAAAAAAAAATGGCTGACGTTTGTTAAAATAACGTATGCATTGACAGAAAATAATTTTAAGCAAATTATTTCTTGGTAAAAAAAATTAGATTAACTTTGTAGTAATGGTTTAATTTCATTTGAACATGCATCAGATGACAATTGAATGCATCACATAATCAGTTCACAGTTCCACATGTCCAAAAGGAGTAGGAAGAAGCAAAGCTTATTAAATCCTACCCCTCCATCTGGTACTTTTACAATCAGTAACTGTTACATTTGTTCACTTCCTGCTTTCCTAATATAATTAAAAAAAATATTAATTGTAATTAATTTTTTATGTTAATTTTATTTTTTAAATTTTAATTTTATTTTTTAAATTTAAATTTTATTTTTTAAATTTAAATTTTATTTTTTACATTTATTTTTTTTTATTTAAATTTTTTGTCATACTATAGATTAGTAGTATAGACTGCATAGTGGTATAGATTGACTAACTGCACACGCATCACACATTTGTTAAGTAAATATGGTAATGGTTTTATTTCATTTGAACATGCATCATATGACAATTGAATGCATCACCATAATCAGTTCACAGTTCCACATGTCCAAAAGGAGTAGGAAGAAGCAAAGCTTATTAAATCCTACCCCTCCATCTGGTACTTTTACAATCAGTAACTGTTACATTTGTTCACTTCCTGCTTTCCTAATATAATTAAAGTTTTTTTTTAAATTAATTTTAATTAATTTTTTTATGTTAATTTTATTTTTTTAATTTAATTTAATTTATTTTTTTATTTTAATTTTTTACATTTGTTCACTTCCTGCTTTCCTAATATAATTAAAGTTTTTTATTAATTTTAATTAATTTATTGATGTTAATTTTATTTTTTGAATTTAATTTAATTTATTTTTTTATTTTAATTTTTTACATTTGTTCACTTCCTGCTTTCCATAATATAGTTTATAGTTTTTTGTCACTTACTGAAGTACGAAATTATATGACCATACGATGACATAATCGGTACCATAGTAACTCATCATAGTAATGATTGTATGAATAAAATTTTCATATCAGTGA
This sequence comes from Doryrhamphus excisus, assembly GCF_030265055.1. Taxonomy (NCBI): domain Eukaryota; kingdom Metazoa; phylum Chordata; class Actinopteri; order Syngnathiformes; family Syngnathidae; genus Doryrhamphus; species Doryrhamphus excisus. The sequence goes on along the minus strand of NC_080487.1, from coordinate 11,325,194 downwards.
AATGATTAGTGTGTTGAACACAACAGTGTGCGGTCCTTTAAATACGCACAACCCCCCCCCAACACACACACACTGGTACTAAGTGTTGAAAATGGAGACAAAGTGATGTGCACTGGGTGACAGTGTCAGATAACAGCTTCAGTTGGCGGCTAATGGACGTCCTGAGGGCAGCGGCGGATGACAAAATGCGATGTGCTGTGATTTTAGACTTAACTTACCAGCAATGATGGGGGCCAAGTGAAAGATATCCGAGAGGCGGCTGTTGACTGGCTCGTACGGGGAATATTCCAGGAGGTCGTTACCTGCGTGCAACATCAACATGATGTCATGTGATTACACAACATGCTAGCGTTGTGGCGGTGATTAACCCTAACCTTAAATATCCATTTAATAATGCTAAGTGGTATTAATTTAACAATATGTTGTTTATTGTGGTGGTAGTTTGCAGCAACGCTGTTTGTCGTATTTTATACATTTATTTAATCATTAAAATTCAATTAAAAAATAGTACAATTATTTTTTTGAACAGATTTAACAATATTATTATTTGAAATATATACAGTATATCTACAAAGAGACTTTATTATTATTATTTTATGAGGAACACCTACAACAGACTCTAACCTTACATTATTTTTAAATATTTAATGCGTACTACTACTACTACTACTACTACAAATAATAAATATAAGTGCACTTCGTAGACGTTATCTGACTTTGTTTATTAATTAATGTTCAAATAACCCCAATTAAGAATGTTATTTAAAAACATTTGGGATATATTAGATTTACAACATAATAATATATAATAAAATAAAATAAAATAAAATAAAATAAAATAATATAATATAATATAATATAATATAATATAATAGGTTTTCATTAGGTACACCTACAACAGACTCTAACCTTACATTATTTTTAAATATTTAATGCTTACTAGTACTACTACTACTACTACTACTACTACAAAAAAAAATAATAAATATAAGTGCACTTAGTAGACATTGTCTGACTTTGTTTATTAATTAATGTTCAAATAACCCCAATTAAGAATGTTATTTAAATACATTTGGGATATAATGTATTAGGTTTACAATGTAATAATATATAATAATAATAATATAATATAATTTAATATAATTCAATATAATTTAATATAATTTAATATGAATTAATAAAATTTAATATAATAAAATTTAATATAATAAAATTTTATATAATATAATTTAATATAATAGGTTTATATATAATATCATATAATAGGTTTATAATAGGTTTTCATTAGGTACGCCTACAACAGACTATAGCTAAACAACCTGACATTATTTAACAATATTTCATAATAATAATAACATATATTTTTGAATTTTTAACCCATTTTTTCCAGCAAAAAGTCCAAATTTTCATGCAGGATTTTTATGTGGTGCACACAGTTGACTTGAAGTTAGTTGCGCACATACCTTGCAAACTCTGATAAATGCTCCAAAAGATGCGCAAGCAGTTTTTTTCCTTCTTCATGCCCCTCCTGCACCTGCAGTGGTTTAGGGGGTTCTGCTTCATGGCCTCCATGGCGCTCCTGCACTCGCCCTGCGCTTCCGGAGCCGTGACCGCGCTCAGGTTGTTCTCCCTGCCCGCCACGCACTGCCTCATGGTCCGGTACTTTGTGCTGCAGGCGGCCTCCTTCAGGCACTGCTCGCTGGCCTTGACGCAGTCCAGACGCGCCCCTCCTCCTCCTCCTCTGGGGGTCACACCACCACCACCGTTGCCCTTCAAGGTGGACACCAAGTCTGGGAGTTGTGAGAAGAACCTCACTCATTGATACCTTTAGAAATAGTTTAAAACTATAATTTATTAAAGTAGACTTACCGTGTAATGAGAGAAGGATGGCAAAAGTTGTTAAAATCATTTTGGCTCGTTTCTAAAGCGGCAGTCCAGCAATTAGACGGAACTTAAAACACGCAACATTACGCATCCTGATGGGTCACAAGTCGCACTGCACTGGGACAACCGAAAACCAGAAGCAGGTTGGAACCACGCCGAATCATTCTCCGGGTCTCCTTGCAGCCCCACGTCCACAGTTTAGCTTCCTCACCGGTGCTTACGTGTGAAAAATGACACGGTTTTTCTTAAAACGGCTCTTTTTCAAAGCTACTTCCACCTTCGTCGCGGTGCGTAAAGTTTAATGGTCCATCATCGCTCTTCTTCTTCTTCTTCTTCTGAGATCCGAAGCAAGTTTTAAATCCTCGTAAAAGATAAAGACATCAAAGTAAAAATAATAAGTGGAACAATCCGTGGAGCAATGTAGAGAGAGAGAGAGACCACCGCGTCCTGGTCGGACCCCAGTGGACTGTGAGGCTGAAAACCACCAAGAGGCTCTGGATGTAAAGACAACGGGCGTGACGTCACACTCGCGCACAATCATCATTAAGCTTCACGAAAAGAGTCACTACATTAGCCACACTACACATTCTCAAATATATCATTTTAAAATATAATAATATTTTAGCCTCTACAGAGAACCAAAATATTAGAAGTATGTTACCCTAACTACAATGTATTTGTTAGCTAAATCTTCCACTCCGTTCATCCACTTCCACTTCCGTTGTAAACAAAAAGGTATAAAGTTGCCCAAATATGCATTCCTACCGTGTTCTCTTTGCTGCTATTCTTTGACAAATACTCCACATGGTGGCGATATCGAATTGGGTATTTAACCTAATCGCCACATCATTTAACACACACTTTTAAAGCACCGACGAGCACATTTTGGCTAATATATTAGCAAGATTAGGGAAACAACATGGCCGCCATTCGGCCAAACAACATCCGGGACTTACCAACTCATTGTACATACAGCACTTCTGACTCCAACCCACAGGGGGGCGCTATAGCAAAGTCTTTTACGTTGTAGTGTCGAGCACAGTTTCTTCAAAAATGGCTGATTTTTATTGGATTTCATGTGCATTTTAATTAATATTGTACTTATTTTCAATATCAATATCCCTCGCACATTCATTTCTTTGTTATTTATTGTAGAATTGCACTTTTATGTTCATGTAATTCTGCTTGTATACTGTTTTATACTGTTTTGTAATTAAAGTTAATAATAAAATAAAATAAATAGATAGATAAAATAAATAAATAATAAAATACATAAATAATAAAATAATAAAATAATAAAATAATAAAATAATAAAATTGATAAAATAAATAAAATAAATAAATAAAATAAAATAAATAAAATAAATAAAATAAATAAATAAATAATAATAAAATAATAAAATAATATGATAAAATAAATAAATAATAAAATTAATAGAATAAAATAAATAATAAAATAATAAAATAAATAAACAATAAAATAAATAAAAATGAAATAAAATAAATAATAAAATACATAATATAATAGTATATAATAAAATATATATTCCAAAAAAAATAATATTGTACATAATTCTTCATCTATTTAATCTAGTGACAGCTGTGAAGCATTTTTTGTGATATTTTTCCTCATTGAAAATTAATAAACAATTTCAATGTTTATCCCATATTGCTGGAAATTAATTTAACATTCAGTAGTTAGATTAGCGCCGATTTAATCCCATTTGTAGGATATTTCGACATTCTACATTTTAATTCTTTTTCAGAATTATCAAAAGAATGGCTCGCAGGTTTGATTCCGTGCAATATGCAAGCATAGACAAAGCTCAGCTTTTGATATTCGATGCATTCAGGTACGCTCTTGACATTGGAGTTGCAGCGTTTTCTGTGAGGCATCGATTGGTTATCGATGCATCTTAAGCGAAGAGCACATTAGACAAATTGATTGGTGGATTTATTGCTCTTTCTCCTTTTTATTAGAGTATTTTTGTTTGATTGCAATGAAGTGCACGTTTAAAACAATGTCAATATTTGTGTAGCTAACATTGAATATGTATTGATTTCATATTATAATGCAAACTTGTCTATATACTCCATGTATAAAGTGATAAACGCTCAAATGGGCTCATGCTATTTCCTGAATATGATGACTCCCACTTAAGCAAATGCACACAATCTATAGTATATTGACAACTAGTAAATAACACCCCGAGATGTGTCTTCTAAAGCTCCCTTGTCAGCGCTATCTATGCTAATCTCTGTCATTTATTGCTATGAATGTGTCTTGCATGCAGGATGTGACCAGACTAATCGATAGCATGTATACGCATCTAACAGGATGCAGCAGGTCGCACTAAAAGGTTTCATTTCCGACTAAAGCACAGCTCGTCACCTTGGTGATCGTAAACATGACATTTAAATAATCGCAGACAGGGTTATGTGTCAAATGGTGGCCGACGTTCTGCTTAAATTAATCATTAAACGCTCTAATAAGTAAAAACAGCATCGGAAACAGGGCAAAATATCTAAAAAATGTCATTTACAGTAGAATTTTTTTTTTTGCATTAAGCCCCCAAATAAAAGTTTGGAAGGAGAAAAAAAAATAATAAAAAAATTAAAAAATTACCCTAACCCTAAATAATATGTTAAAAATATTATTTAGGTATTCTAAAAATGTATTCATTCAAATTAAAGTAAAAAAAAAAAAATCAAGTAAAGTGGTGCCTTGGTTGGCATCATTAATCCGTCAGACTCAAACCAAAACGGACTCTAACCAAGGCAAGTTTTCCCCTATAAAATAATGTAAATCCAAGTAACCTGTTCCAAAAACACCAAAATATATTTAACTCATTCACTACCAAAGACGTCTGTTTAACATTCCCAGTTTTCCATTTGCATTAAAAACCTGGACGGGAACCTAGAATTTTTTTTTGCATTAAGCCCCCAAATAAAAGTTTGGAAGGAGAAAAAAACAATTATAAAAAAATTTTAAAAATTACCCTAACCCCACCCCAAAAAAAAAATTGCAAGGAGTGGATTATAAACTGTATAATATGATAAAAAAAATATTATTTAGGTATTCTAAAAATTTATTCATTAAAATTAAAGTAAAAAAAAATTAAAATTCAAGTAAAGTGGTGCCTTGATTGGCATCATTAATCCATCAGACTCAAACCAAAACGGACTCTAACCAAGGCAAGTTTTCCCCTATAAAATAATGTAAATCCAAGTAACCTGTTCCAAAAACACCAAAATATATTTAACTCATTCACTACCAAAGACGTCGGTTTAACATTCCCAGTTTTCCATTTACATTAAAAAAAAAAACAATGCCACAAACACGTCAAATAAAATTACGTAATCATTTTACCTGGACTGGGCACCTAGAATTTTTTTTTGCATTAAGCCCCCAAATAAAAGTTTGGAAGGAGAAAAAAAAATTATAAAAAATTAAAAAAATTACCCTAACCATAAAAAAAATATATTATAAACGGTATAATATGTTAAAAAATATTATTTAGGTATTCTAAAAATGTATTCATTCAAATTAAAGTAAAAAAAAAATTAAAATCAAGTAAAGTGGTGCCTTGGTTGGCATCATTAATCCGTCAGACTCAAACCAAAACGGATTCTAACCAAGGCACGTTTTCCCCTATAAAATAATGTAAATCCAAGTAAAAAACAATGCCACAAACACGACAAATAAAATTATGTAATAATTTTACCTGGACTGGGCACCTCGAATTTTTTTTTGCATTAAGCCCCCAAATAAAAGTTTGGAAGGAGAAAAAAAAATTATAAAAAAATTAAAAAAATTACCCTAACCATAAAAAAATTATAAACAGTATAATATTAAAAAAAAACATTATTTAGGTATTCTAAAAATGTATTCATTCAAATTAGAGTAAAAAAAAAATTAAAATTCAAGTAAAGTGGTTTAATGATGCCAACCAAGGGGTTGGCATCATTAATCCGTAATACTCAAACCAAAACGGACTCTAACCAAGGTAAGTTTTCCCCTATAAAATAATGTAAATCCAAGTATCCTGTTCCAAAAACACCAAAACATATTTAACTCATTAAAAAAGCAAAGGCTGGCTATTTGAAGGAATCTAAAATATAAAAAATATTTCAAGATATTTCACATTTTTTGTTAAGTACATAATTCCACATGTCGATTTGATGCCTTCAGTGAATGTAAATAATCATTAAAATAAATAAAATACAGTGTGTCCCAACTTTTGGCCTGCACTATAGTTATAGATGGTGATTAATTAATTTTTTAACATTTGTTATAATTTGACAGCTATAATAATAACATACATTTTCTCATATTTCACTCATCTGCTGTGGCTAATAAGTAATGGAAGCATGACATGTGGGGACAGTGCCACCCAGTGGACAAACTGATCATGCACAAGCATTTGTATTTAAACCAGTTGTTATTATTACAATTAAATCATCTCTTCAAATACTGATTAACAAATAATGTAAATATTAATATAAAAGTCTCTTAAATATTTTAACTATACTTAAACTTGAACATTAGCATTTATGTTATTACTAATAAAATAAACATAAATGATTTCTTAACAAGAGCAGTAATATTGGGGCGTACATATGGACAATGAAACAAAAGTATTCATATTATTTTCATAACAATTGCCTGTCAATCAATTTGGAATAACCAGGAAGTGGTGCTAATATATGTCATTACTGAAAACAAACGAGTTGTGACGCAATGTTAATTGATTGATGATAATTAATAAGAGATCAATTTGAATACTTAAGGTCACCAAAAATAAACTTTAAAATCAAGAATTTGGATATAATTTTAAATTTTTATGTAACTAAATAAAACTAAATAAAACTAAAAAAACTAAATAAAATTAAATAAAACTAAAAAAAACTAAATAAAACAAAATAAAACTAAACATATTAATATATATTTAATCTCATATTTCATATTATCTTGCAAACTGTATTTGTATATAATTTTTAATTTTATATAACTAAATAAAACTAAATAAAACTAAACATATTAACATATATTTAATCTCATATTTCATATTATCTTGCAAACTGTATTTGTATATAATTTTTAAATTTTTATATAACTAAATAAAACTAAATAAAACTAAATAAAACTAAATAAAACTAAATAAAACTAAAAAAAACTAAATAAAACTAAAAAAACTAAATAAAACTAAATAAAACCAAACATATTAACATATATTTAATCTCATATTTCACATTATCTTGCAAATTGTATTTGTATATAACCTTTAATTTTTATGTAACTAAATAAAACTGAATATATAATAAGTGATAACTAAAATTGTTAATTTGTTAATACCTGGGTTGTTTATATTGTTTATTTTTTATACTATTGTGTATTTTGTACTGCTTAATAAACCTAATCTAATCGAAACTTTAATATTCTTAACGCTAATCTTCATAATAAACAGTAAGTATCTAAACTGCAATACATATAACCACCAGCAGGGATCAGTGTTGTCACATATTTCAAAGATTGAACACACACAGCAAGTTTATCACCAATAAACACCCCAACATAATTATAATTATATATGTATATACTTTTTTTGTGTTTTATATGTGTTTTTAAATTAAATTTTTTAGCATTAATTTGTGTAAAGTATTAGATGCTAACCTAATGCTAACCCAGTTAATTATATATGAATGTAGCTGGTCCACTTCCAGCTGCAACAATTCCACTATTGTCTCTACCACTCCACAAATATCCTGCAGCGTTACGCTAGCGACAATCAACAATGCAAGGCTTAGAAAACGCGGCATCAAGTCTGCTTTGTGTTATTGTAGCGTCTATTCTGTCTTCTGCCAGCGACACTTGTTAGGAACTTGTTCTCGTTGTAACAAGCTGTGCACTGGCGCTTATGTAAGACGCTCGATTCGCTCCTGGAGGGGGGTTAGTGTCATATGTAAAGAGACTGCAAGAATAAAATGGAAAAGAAATAGCACCGAGTGACGTGAATACAAATATTGGCATGTTGACACACGAGGATGCTTAATTGTGTTCAGTGGGACTGATTAAGTTGGATGTAGGATAACAGTGTCATAACAAACAACCTGTCAGCAATTTCACTAACAAGAGGAGCCTGAACGCATCTTGGCATGGCTCCACATTTTGTACAGAACATACACGTACAGTTTAATAATATAATAATACAATAATAATAATGTCAAATTTGAAGATGATTGGTGGAATAATATGGCACTGCTTTGACCATTGACCCTTGACCCTTGTTGATACCTCAACACATGTCAGTCAAAACCAGGATGACTTGTCACTGTCTTATTTCTTACCCATTATTGTATTCAATGTAATTAAAAATTTTTTTTGGACTGCACGGTGGACAAGTGGTTAGCACACATGCCTCGCAGCTAGGGGACCCGGGTTCAATTCCACCCTCGGTCATCTCTGTGTGAAGTTTGCATGTTCTCCCCATGCATGCATAGGTTTTCGGTTTTGGCCACTCCAAATTGTCCATAGGTATGAATAAATGCCGCTTATGCTGGAGTCTATCCCAGCTGACTTCGAATGAGAGGCGGGGTTACACCCTGGACTGGTCGCCAGCCAATCACAGGGCACATATAGACAAACAACCATTCACACTCACATTCATACCTATGGACAACTTGGAGTCGCTAATTAACCTAGCATGTTTTTTTGGAATGTGGGAGGAAACCGGAGTACCCGGAGAAAACCCACGCAAACTCCACACAGAGATGCCCGAGGGTGGAATTGAACCCTGGTCTCCTAGCTGTGAGGCCTGCGCACTAACCTATACATTATTGTATTCAATGTAATTAAAAAAACAGTAATTTCAATTTTGGGCTGCACGGTGGTCGAGTGGTTAGCTCGCAGACCTCACAGCTAGGAGACCCGAGTTCAATTCCACCCTCGGTCATCTCTGTGTGGAGTTTGCGTGGGTTTTCTCCGGGTATTCCGGTTTCCTCCCACATTCCAAAAACATGCTAGGTTAATTAGCGACTCCAAATTGTCCATAGGTATGAATGTGAGTGTGAATGGTTGTTTGTCTATATGTGCCCTGTGATTGGCTGGCCACCAGTCCAGGGTGTACTCCGCCTCCCGGCCCGAAGAAGACAGCTGGGATAGGCTCCAGCACCCCAGCACCCTTGTGAGGATAAGACGTAGAAAATGAATGAATGTATTGCAGTATTTGATTAGACTAATAATAGGCTATAGTCAACCACAAGACAGCGATCAATTAATTAAATTTATGAATTTTTTAAACTTAATGACTGTATTATGGACTGAGTGGTTAGCGTGCAGGCCACACAGCTAGCAGACCCGAGTTCGATTCGGCTATTTCTGGCCGGGTTTTCTCCGGGTTTCCAAAATTCCAAAAACATGCTAGGTTAATTGGCGACTCCAAATTGTCACCCTGGACTGGTGGCCAGCCAATCACAGGGCACATATAGTCAAACAACCATTCACACTCACATTAGATTATCCATAGGTATGGATAATCTATACTTGTATTGTTGTTGTTTGCCACTAATATCCTAAATGCCTTTTTCCACACTGGAAGTCAATTAATAAACCATGGAGAGTATTATTCAAAAGGGAATATGTGTTCCAGTCGGCCATGTGTTTCTCACACAGAGTCCCTGCCACCATTTGCCCTTGTGTGTCACATTACAGCGTCTTATCGAGTCAAGGATAATTGGAAGTGTGGGTGGGAATACCAAGCGGGAGATACTGAGGACGGTGGAGGGAAAAAACAAACAAAGGAATTTTTTTTTTTTTTTTAAACGAGGGACAACATTCACGCCGGGCCTCCCAGAAATGACACACTGTCATGTGATCGCCATTGATGGTGACTTCAAGGACAAATATGTCATTTCACTGCTGAGGGGAGGGGCTTGGGATAACATGACGAGTCGGTGTTGTGCCGTATGATTTATACACCTACTGATACATATGTATATATAACTTGAGGGTGTGGTACTTGTTCCTGATTGGCTATCTGTAATAGTAGTTACAGCCCTGCATATACAGTAGCTGTATAATATATACATTGTGGTCTGCATCCTTGTGGTGTATTAGAGCAATCAATCTTTGCTCTGTTTCGTGTCTGTTATTGTAGCAATCATTCATTTTTTATTACTTGCATGCTGGAGCCTATCCCAGCCGTCTTCAGGCGAGAGGCGGGGTACACCCTGGACTGGTGGCCAGCCAATCACAGGGCACATATAGACAAACAACCATTCACACTCACATTCATACCTATGGACAATTTGGAGTCACTAATTAACCTAGCATGTTTTTGGAATGTTTTTGGAGGAAACCGGAGTACCCGGAGAAAACATGCAAACTCCACACTAGAGATGGCCGAGGGTGGAATTGAACTCGGGTCTCCGAGCTGTGAGCCCTGCGTGCTAACCACTTGAACTCCGTGCAGCCCTTTGTTTGTTTGTTGATGTTCATTCATTCATTTTCTACCGCTTTTCCTCACGAGGGTCGCGGGGGGTGCTGGAGCCTATCCCAGCTGTCTCCGGGCGAAAGGCGGGGTAGTGATATCTCGGACTGGTGGCCAGCCAATCACAGGGCACATATAGACAAACAACCATTCACACTCACATTCATACCTATGGACAATTTGGAGTCGCTAATTAACCTAGCATGTTTTTGGAATGTGGGAGGAAACCGGAGTACCCGGAGAACACAGAGATGGCCGAGGGTGGGATTGAACTCGGGTCTCCGAGCTGTGAGCCCTGCGTGCTAACCACTTTACCTCCGTGCAGCCCTTTGTTTGTTTGTTTGTTGATGTTTTAATACAAAATGTGACTTTTAATTCAGGGCCTGCAAAGCCTTGTTTGCTGGCCTCATCACTACCTAAAGCACATACCTTCAATAACTATTTAGTATTGTTTACATGAAATTGTATTATTTTCGGGCGGCACGGTGGTCTAGGGGTTAGCGCACAGACCTCACAGCTAGGAGACCAGGGTTCAATTCCACCCTCGGGCATCTCTGTGTGGAGTTTGCATGTTCTCCCCGTGCATGCGTGGGTTTTCTCCGGGTACTCCGGTTTCCTCCCACATTCCAAAAACATGCTAGGTTAATTAGCGACTCCAAATTGTCCATAGCTATGAATGTGAGTGTGAATGGTTGTTTGTGTATGTGTGCCCTGTGATTGGCTGGCCACCAGTCCAGGGTGTACCCCGCCCGAAGACAGCTGGGATAGGCTCCAGCACCCCCGCGACCCTCGTGAGAAAAAAGCGGTAGAAAATGAATGAATGAATGTATTATTTTCTTTCAAAGTCTTTCCGTGTATGTGTTTGTTAGAATTTCGGGTTCGGATTCCAGATTTTAAGCGTTCAATTTAATCAATTTAATCTGCCCAGAGCCTTCAGACTCAGGAGTGCTGGTCCACACAATGAGACTGTTTTTTTTTTTAATAGCTAATCACCTTTGTTAAAGGGTATTCAGCAATTGTCAAACCTCTGCATGACTTCACTGCCGGTTGGCTCGTGTTATGATCTGAAAACTACCGGAATCCCAAAGAACCATTCAGACGACGTTGGACCCCATTGCGACCATTTGAGTCCATTGTTAAATGTACTCCCTCCGGCTGACATCTGGCTTGTCATAGCACCTCGACGGGATTTGAACATTGAATTGAGTTGAATATTGCTACCAAGTAGTAGCGAAGTACTGATGGAACCACTTTCTCATTTATTATGGTATACCAGAAAGGTAAAGGCCCTGATTTGGACTCCAGAACCATTGGAGAACTTTGTGAAATATGGCATACACTTTTAAGAACCACGACCAACCATCCCAGAGGAAACCATGTTGTACGGTTCAATCGAACTTTACTGGACAAGACATTAAGAACCTTACACAGATCTGGCTACCGAACTGATCCAAGTCAAACCAACATCAGTGCCTAAGAGATCTGTCCACTGGAACTGCTGATGTTGAAGAACATTCATCAGCAGATGAAGTCACCTCATTTCTGCGGATTCCATGAACCGTTGGACCTCGGAGGTTCTGAACAGTGATTGACATTCCCACATCCATCAACCATTCCTACACAATCCCCATCATTCCCGACTTAACATGACCTAAGTTCAATAGAAGCTTCTCATCTGGCTATGGACCAAGAAGAACCTGATATTCCTGAACCCGAAGATAATATTTGAAAAACATTTTCTTCAGCTAGGGGCTGCACATTAGAGCGCAGGCCTCACAGCTGGGAGCCCCGAGTTCAATTCCACCCTCGGCCATCTGTGTGTGGAGTTTGCATGTTCTCCCCGGGTACTCCGGTTTCCTCCCACATTCCAAAAACATGCTAGGTTAATTAGCGACTCCAAATTGTCCATAGGTATGAATGTGAGTGTGAATGGTTGTTTGTCTATATGTGCCCTGTGATTGGCTGGTGAGGCTGGTACCCCAATTGGAATGTATTGCAGTATTTGATTAGACTAATAATAGGCTATAGTCAACCACAAGACAGCGATCAATTAATTAATTTGTGAATTTTTGAAACTTAATGACTGTATTATGGACTGAGTGGTTAGTGCGCAGGCCACACAGCTAGGAGACCCGAGTTCGATTCCGCCCTTTTCTCCGGGTACTCCGGTTTCCTCCCACATTCCAAAAACATGCTAGGTTAATTGGCGACTCCAAATTATCACCCTGGACTGGTGGCCAGCCAATGACAGGGCACATATAGACAAACAACCATTCACACTCACATTCATACCTATGGATAATCTATACTTGTATTGTTGTATTGTTGTTGTTGTTTGCCACTAATATCCATCAAGCAGCCTGACATTCCTACACAATCCCCATCATTCCCGACTTAAGAAGTTCAATAGAAGCTTCTCATCTGGCTATGGACCAAGAAGAACCTGATATTCCTGAACCCGAAGACCTGAAACAAGCTGACAAGCTGAGGAAACTAACTAGTTTTTCTATCGATAACTCGTCTCTTGAATCAGAACCATGGAGCCTTGAAACTGAATCACCCATACAAGAGTTGCACTACACCGACCGCATTATACCAAACTGGGTCATTCCATTTCTAAAAAAGCATTGAGACCTTGTTCAATGGCCTGAGCAATGCTTTCTCCTTTGCCCTTGAAGAGGAACACAAAGAAACGTGTCCTTCTTGCTCCAGTTAGCCCGTTGGTCCTCAGTCCGAGTGTGCTACATTGGAGAACATTGGGTTAATCTATCATCATATTCTACTTTTACACACTCTGCCATCTTTGTGTGGAGTTTACATGTTCTTCCTGTGTATGCGTGGGTTTTCTCCGGGTACTCCGGTTTCCTCCCACATTCCAAAAACATGCTAGGTTAATTAGCGACTCCAAATTGTCCATAGGTATGAATGTGAGTGTGAATGGTTGTTTGTCTATATGTGCCCTGTGATTGGCTGGCCACCAGTCCAGGGTGTACCCTGCCTCTCGCCCAAAAAGACAGCTGGGATAGGCTCCATCATTTCTTGTATTATTCTTATTGATGTTATTAATTCATTCATTTTCTACTGCTTATCTTCACAAGGGTCACAGGGGTGCTGGAGCCTATCCCAGCTGTCTTGGGGCGAGAGGCGGGATACAATCACAGGGCACATATACACAAACAATCATTCACACTCACTGAAATTATAATTCGCAGAAAATATTTAATCACAAATTAATCACATTTTGTACATAGTTAACTCATAATTAATCACAGATAGAAATACTTTTTTTTCTACAATCAGTAACGATGTATGAATGTGAGTGTGAATGGTTGTTTGTCTATATGTGCCCTGTGATTGGCTGGCCACCAGTCCAGGGTGTACCCCGCCTCTCGCCATAAGACAGCTGGGATAGGCTCCAGCAACCCCTGTGACCCTCGTGAGGATAAGCGGTAGAAAATGAATGAATGAATGAATTGTCTACTTTTAGACATTGTATGTCTTTTTAACAATTCCAAATCTGTTGAGCATGTAAGGGCATTTAGACCAACAATACCCAAAAAATACATAAAAAACCCAAAACAATTTAATTTAATTTAATTTAATTTAATTTAATTTAATTTAATTTAATTTAATTTAATTTAATTTAATTTAATTTAATTTAATTTAATTTAATTTAATTTAATTTAATTTAATTTAATTTAATTTAATTTAATTTAATTTAATTTTTATTATTATTATTATTTATTTTTAATTTAGCACACATAACACTTAAAATATGGACTGTTTGATATAATTTCAGTAGCATCAGACATTTCTGTACCGTACCGTATGTGAAAGAAGCATCATCCAGTTGTTTGCTAGCAAACGCAGCAGTTTGGGGATGTCATCTCAAGTCTTAATTGGTGCTTGATTACAGTCGTGTGCTTGTTCGGTGTCATTAGGATGAGATGCACATCACTGTTTTTAATGGCCTCTAATGACCTAGCTAATTGATGCAAACACTGCAGGCACTGAACTATGAACTTTAATTGGGACTGAGCTAAAAGCAGTCTGCGCCGATGTTAACCCTTTCGTGTTTTTGGTCTTTTCCAAAGTAGCTTTGCAGTACATTCACATACGTACGTATACACAAAGCATTATTTCTACCACGGGAAATACATGCCACACTGGAAACAATCGTCAGTCACTCGGCGAAGAGATGGCATTTGCAAGAATATTTTTGCTTTCCGGTGATTGATACTCGCTTGGAAGCCACAAAAAAAAAAACATAAGGTGCGCACATACACACACCGTGCACCTAATTTTTTTTAAGACTACAGCGCCGCATGATGCTTACACGTTTTGATGTCTTATGCGCTGATTGTGTTTTGATCTGGCAAATCTTAAAGGCTGCTTGGGCCGAGGCGGCTGTTAAATTCTGATGGAAAAAAAAAAAAAAAAAAAAGCATCTCACGTCTCATCACCAAGGCTAACAAGTAGCCCTGGGAATATCGAGTGGAGGTAGGATTGCAAGGTTTATAGCGTGTCTTTCTATGTAAATATCCCACAGTATAAATTTAACAACTGAGTTGCATAGCTTTGTCCATCAGGAACTACTGTAATTCTGTGTACCTTATTGTACAGTGTTTCAAAAAATAAGTGGTCCTCCTATTCGGTGTGGAAGTGGTAGGTTTTGAACTTTTCATTCTGTCTTTTCCCCCACCCCATTTGAATAGTTTAGAATGAATAAACTACTTAGCGAGCATGCTATGTTACGGAAAAGAAGTGGTCCTCCTATTCTGTGTGGAAGTGGTACGTTTTGGGTTTTCATTTTGTCTGTTCTTTCTGTCCTTCTGTTTGAAAATTTCGAATTAATAAACCCGAAGACAGCTGGGATAGGCTCCAGCACCCCCCCCCCGCAACCCTCGTGAGGATAAGCGGTAGAAAATGAATGAATGAATGAATGAATAAACTGGAGGCTAACTACTTAGCTAGCAGCCATGTCCGTCTAATAAGTAGTGGTAAGTGTTACATAGGTTTGTTCTCCATTAACTACTGTAATTTGGTGTATCTTATTGTACAGTGTTTCAAAAAATAAGTGGTCCTCCTATTTGGTGTGGAAGTGGTATGATTTGGTCTTTTCATTCTGTCTTTCCCCCACTCTGTTTGAATAGTTTAGAATGAATAAACTGGAGGCGAACTACTTAGCTAGCATGCTACGTTACGGAAAAGAAGTGGTCCTCCTATTCTGTGTGGGTGCTGTAACCTATCCCAGCTGTCTACAGGACACCCTGGACTGGTGGCCAGCCAACCACAGGGCACATATAGACAAACAACCATTCACACTCACATTCATACACGGGGAGAACATGCAAACTCCACACAGAGATGGCCGAGGTTGGAATTGAACCCTGGTCTCCCTGCTGTGAGGTCTGCACGCTAACCACTCGTCCACCGTGCAGCCCTGTATCCATGTTGTGAAATGAAAATAAAAAGTGTGTATCACAGTATAACATCAATAAAAAAAATCAACATTCAAATCACCTCCTGGCTAACAATTTTGTTTGTTTATTTCCTGCGCTCACGTGATGCCTTCACGTGCACGCAGCATGACTGCAAGCGTTCTGTAAAAAATAAAAAAAAACAAAAACAAAATGGGTTTGTCATACCTTAAAGCCAGACATCTCGTTTAATCAGTCAAGGCCATCCATCAGAGCGGAGAAGACGCCACTCTATTTTTCAAAGTTAGATTTGAAGGAGGGCCAATGAATGTAAAGCAGAATAAACAGCTCGGCTTGCATTAGCATGCTAACATTGAAGCGGATGAGAGGAAAGGGCAGGAAAATATGGCTTCATATACCAAACATGTGTATTACATTGACTTTTATTACATGACAATTGTTAGCTGTGTTTATTTCCTACATAGAAGATCAGTAAACTTATTTTATATATTCTACATATTTATACATATTTTTAGTTTATTCAAGACAAAAATGAAAGCCCAAAACGTACCACTTCCACACCGAATAGGAGGACCACTAGGAGTGTGTGGAAGACACTCGTGAGGATAAGCGATAGAAAATGAATGAATGAACATGTTCATTCACATGAACATACAAAGCTTTCTAGATCTTTCAGAATCTGCACCTGTTCCAGCTGTAATTCCTTGGATTTCCAAAAACGGTGTGTTTTAATTTAGTCGGATTGACTTGAAATTGGCTGCAAGGCGGACAAGTGGTTAGCACGCAGGTCTCACAGCGAGGGGACCCGAGTTCGATTCCACCCTCGACCATCTCTGTGTGGAGTTTGCATGTTCTCCCCGTGCATGTGTGGGTTTTCTCCGGTTTTACTCCGGTTTCCTCCCACATTCCAAAAACATGCTAGGTTAATTAGCGACTCCAAATTGTCCACAATAATCACAAATTAATCACATTTTCTACATAGTTAACTCATAATTAATCACATATATAAATACTTTTTTTCTACAATCAGTAACGATGTATGAATGTGAGTGTGAATGGTTGTTTGTCTATATGTGCCCTGTGATTGGCTGGCTGGCCACCAGTCCAGGGTGTACCCCGCCTTCCCGCCCCAAGACAGCTGGGATAGGCTCCAGCACGCCCGCGACCCTAGTGAGTATAAGCGGTAGAAAATGAATGAATGAACATGAATACAGGGCTGCACGGAGGTCGAGTGGTTAGCGTGCAGACTTCACAGCAGGGAGACCAGGGTTCGATTCCACCCTCGGCCATCTCTGTGTGGAGTTTGCATGTGTGGGTTTTCTCCGGTTTCCTCCCACATTCCAAAAACATGCTAGGTTAATTAGCGACTCCAAATTGTCCATAGGTATGAATGTGAGTGTGAATGGTTGTTTGTCTATATGTGCCCTGTGATTGGGTGGCCACCAGTCCAGGGTGTCTTGTAGACAGCTGGGATAGGCTCCAGCACGCCCGCGATAGAAAATGAATGAATGAACATGAATACAGCGGAAACTTGGTTCCAGAACGTTCAATGGCTAAAGTTAGCATTTAGCTCATCTCTGGGATTGTGTTTTATTTAATGCTAAAGTGGTAGCAATAGTCGGTACTTAGTATGGATTTGGGCCACCCTGAGCCACAATCTCAGCCATGCAAAGTTAAACAAGAATGTGGGACTCGGAGCTGTTTCCCCATGAATTATCCATCTCGGGATTGCTTCCTTTTTTCGACTGTGGAAGCAACCAAGCGGTCGTGGTTAACACGAGTTAACATTGTGCTCGCATCTCGCTGGCTACTTGGATATAGTTTGTATTTATCTCGCTTTCAATCCAACATGGCGTACTGTGTAAAACATTGAAAATATTTCATGTCTCATCACTTGCTTTTTTTTTGCTCAAAGTGCAAAGTTTCCATTATACATCACTGCTGTTACAGTGCAACCTAACACAACTACCGCATTTGCAGGGCGGACAGAACTTTCCAAATATTATATCTTATTTATGTCTTATTTTCTATGATCATATCTACTATTTTGGATAATAATAGGTGTCATTTAATGTCTAATAATGTTAAAAAAACACATTTTGAAGGTCGTAAACAGCTTTTCCGGGCTCTAACTATACTTTGCTGTAAAAATATTCCATTCATAAATCATAGATCATATTTATTATGGTTTGGAACTAATAAAGGAGGGATTAATGTAATGCAATTGCAGATTCATTCATTCATTTTCTACCGCTTTTCCTCACAAAGGTCGCAGGGGGTGCTGGAGCCTATCCCAGCTGTCTTCGGGCGAGAGGCGGGGTACACCCTGGACTGGTGGCCAGCCAATCACAGGGCACATATAGACAAACAACCATTCACACTCACATTCATACCTATGGACAATTTGGGCGGAAACCCACATGGAGGGAACGTAAACTCGGAGATGCCTGAGCGGGGAATCGAACCCGGGTGCTGTGAGCTGAGAGGCCTGAGCGATAGACAAACAACCATTCACACTCACAACCTAGCATGTTTTTGGAATGTGGGAGGAAACCGGAGTACCCGGAGAAAACCCACGCATTGTTTGTCTATATGTGCCCTGTGATTGGCTGGCCACCAGTCCAGGGTGTACCACGCCTCTCGCCCGAAGACAGCTGGGATAGGCTCCAGCATAAGCGACATTTACATCAAATTTGATGTAATAATTTATTATTATTTGGTGTCTTTTTTATATAATTGTGGTCAAATTGAGGACCACTGTGCTCCGGGGTTAAATTACTGTAAATTGCTCTCAGCCACTTTATATAGTTTGACAAGCACACGCCTAGAAAGGCTATTAATTGATTTGTACACCAGTACATGTACTGTATGTCTGCTATGTATGCACAGCATGTACATTAAGCAGCAATACATCAACATCTATACACCAACAGGCAACAGCAACATAACACAAACAGAGCAAGCTACATTAATAGTTTTTGTTTGAGAAATGGTCCTCTCCACTCAAATTGTTTTCCAGACAGACGACTATTTGAGCTTCCATTTGAAAAATATATTGCTAAATAAATAAATAAAAGAATAAATAGCTAACGTTCAAGCCTGTGATGTGCGGCATAGAAGTAGAATTTGAGAGAAGGAAAAACTATGATTAATAATTTCAAAAACTGTACCATAACTCATCTCTGTGTGGAGTTTGCATGTTCTCCCCGTGCATGCGTGGGTTTTTTCCGGTTTTACTCAGGTTTCCTCCCACATTCCAAAAACATGCTAGGTTAATTAGCGACTCCAAATTGTCCATAGGTATGAATGTGAGTGTGAATGGTTGTTTGTCTATATGTGCCCTGTGATTGGCTGGCTGGCCACCAGTCCAGGGTGTACCCATGCCTCTCGCCTGAAGAAGACAGCTGGGATAGGCTCCAGCACCCCCTGCGACCCTTGTGAGGATAAGCGGTAGAAAATGAATGAATGAATGAAACTTTAAACTATATTAGGAAAGCAGGAAGTGAACAAATGTAACAGTTTTATATATATATATATATATATATATATCACGATATTGACAGTTACTATGGTACCCATTATGTCATTGTATGGTCATATCACCTCATACTTTGGTTTGTGACAAAAAATAAAAAATATAAATAAAAAATAATAATAAAAATTAAAAAAAATAATAAAAATAATAAAAATTCATAAAAATAATAAGAAAAATCATTAAAAATAATACATAAAAATAAAATAAAAACTTGAATTATATTATGAAAGCAGGAAGTGAACAAATGTAACAGTTACTGATTGTAAAAGTACCAGATGGAGGGGTAGGATTTAATAAGCTTTGCTTCTTCCTACTCCTTTCGGACATGAGGAACTGTGAACTGATTATGGTGATGCATTCAATTGTAATCTGATGCATGTTTAAATGAAATAAAACCATTACCATTACCATAATACTACGATATAGTAATCTAATACCAGATACTGTATTCAAACAGACAGATTTGTATATATTTATAGTGTACTTGTGCGTGCCCAGGTTTGTTTTCTTGTTTTTTTTCCCGTTATTTATTTATTTATTATTCATTAGCACGTCAACTTATTTTACATTTTATCATTGACAGCATTTAATTTTGTATTTTTGTAATAAAGAAAGTGTCTAGATTAAGTAGTTCTATGTATACATATCAAATGTCCCGGATATTATATGTGCAAAACATTATTTTTTTCAGTGTGCACGGATGCGGTTGGGAACCCCTGTGAATTTCTACCTTTTGAGCCCCCAAGGACCCTTGCCCCCCCCCCCCCCCCCCCCCCCCAAGGAATACAACTTGTAAAGGTAGCTTAGTGAAAATGTCAGGAGCAACGAGCCATTACGCCAGGCAGGCAAGATGAGGCAACAATCTGACACAGGCTTACTGGACCCGCATGGCATGAGAAGGCCTAATTGTGGATGAGCTACAGGTGTGCTGACCAGCCAACCCCACAGGAGGGTGCATGAACACCCAACAGAGTAAATCCTGATGGAATATTTTTAAATCTTTGATTGTTATCGTCACGCCATCATTTGAACGACTTCATCGGAATAAAGCAAAGTGACATTTGGCAGCTTCAAAGTCAGGTAAGTCCTTTTTATTTATTTATATTTTACTGTCTTGTGACTGCTGCGGGTGCTCTCGTCTAGATGTTCTGATAAAAGATAACCCCCCCCCACCAACACCCTTACTGTGTGTCAGGCTGCAAGTGTATAAATCAAAAAGGCAGATAAAATAAACAGTAGATAGTGCCAGTTCAGCAGATGACACTTGCTCTTTGTTTTGACGCCACTGGATTAGATAAAGATAGTGTGGAAAGGTGACTTGTGTACTACTGTCAAGGGAGTCCACCACTGTGGCGGCTCTGACATGAAAATGTTATCACTGTGCTTATATTTCTCAGTCTAAATACAGGCTTTAATGTGGTTAGAGCTCTGTATACATGAAATAACACCCCTATAGTTATCTTTACACTATTTTTCTTTGTTTACACTACATCAGGGGTCTCAAACTAGCGCTAGTTTGAGGCCCCCACCTTGATATGAAAGTTTAAGTTTTAGTGTGGTACCCAGAAATGTACCCAGAAATTCATTCATTTCCTCACAAGGGTCGCGGGGGGTGCTGGAGCCTATCCCAGCTGTCTTCTTCCGGCGAGAGAAGCGGGGTACATTGTGAACTGGTGGCCAGCCAATCACAGGGCACATATAGACAAACAACCATTCACACTCACATTCATACCTATGGATATTTGGAGTCGCTAATTAACCTAGCATGTTTTTGGAATGTGGGAGGAAACCGGAGTACCCGGAGAAAACCCGGCCAGAGATGGCCGAGGGTGGAATCGAACTTGGGTCTCCTAGCTGTGTGGCCTGCGCGCTAACCACTCAGTCCATAATACAGTCATTAAGTTTCAAAAATTCATAAATTAATTAATTGATCGCTGTATTGTGGTTGACTATAGCCTATTATTAGTCTAATCAAATATTGCAATACATTCATTCATTCATTTTCTACTGCTTATCCTCACAAGGGTTGCGGGGGTTGCTGGAGCCTATCCCAGCCTACCCTGGACTGGTGGCCAGCCAATCACAGGACACATATAGACATACAACCATTCACACTCACATTCATACCTATGGACAATTTGGAGTCGCTAATTAACCTAGCATGTTTTTGGAATATGGGAGGAAACCGGAGTACCCGGAGAAAACCCACGCTTGCACGGGGAGAACATGCAAACTCCACACAGAGATGGCCGAGGGTGGAATTGAACCCTGGTCTCCTAGCTGTGAGGTCTGCGCGCTAACCACTTATCCGCCATGCCGCTACATGATGCACTGCAAGGACAAAAGAGATGGCTACCGCTAGCATAGCAGTCTACTGAGCTAACCAGTCAATTTCTCCAATTTACTTATTGTAAACTTAGAGAAGCTTGTCTATATGTGTCCTGTGATTTGCTGGCGACCAGTCCAGGGTGTACCCCGCCTCTTGCCCGAAGACAGCTGGGATAGGCTCCAGCACCCCCGCGACCTTCATGAGGAAAAGCGGTAGAGAATGAATAAATGAATAAACTTAAGGAAGTGTTTTGCATGGCATGGAGAAGGCCACAGTAAGAAACCAAAAAGTACCACTTCCACATGGAATTGGAGGAGAACGATGTCATGTAATATATATATATATATATATATATATATATATATATATATATATTTATATATTATGAATGTAATATAACAGTGTAGAAGCGTGTCTCAGCCATTATCATTGTGCTGAATGAGCTATGAATTCTATGTAGGATGCTATACAAAGTAACTGAGACTCGCTGACCGTGATAGCGGCGCCGTTGTTTATTGTTGTGTTAAATAACTCGATTAAAAGAGCACTATTGTAGTTTCTCCCCGCTGAGTATTCAAAATGGTGTTGACACCAAATTAAAAAAAAACAAACCAAAATGCGGCGCCAAGCAAAGCTCAGTGTCATCCACGCACCTGCTCAAATTAGATGAACCACTTCCTTGTTTTCCTGCCATTTGGCTTCAGAGGTGCGTGTGTCTGTCAGCTGTACTTCATTTTGTATTCCGCTTTCATAAACCCCCTTGTCGGTGACAATTACAATAAAAAAAAATGCACAGATGATACAATAATTGGTGATTAAATGAACCTAATGCTGATTAAGCTAAGGTAACACATACTCCTGCATGGATTTACTAATATACATATATATATATATATATATATATATATATATATATATATATATATATATATACATATTCATTCATTTTCTACCGCTTATCCTCACAAGGGTAGCAGGGGTGCTGGAGCCTATCCCAGCTGTCTTCGGGCGAGAGGCGGGGTACACCCTGGACTGGTGGCCAGCCAATCACAGGGCACATATAGACAAACAAACATTCACATGCATACGTATATATGTGTGTGTGTGTATATACTTGTATGTATGTATGTGTATATGTTTGTATGTATGTATGTGTATATATATGTATGTATGCATATATATGTATATATGTATGTATGTATATATGTATGTATGCATATATGTATGTATGCATGTATGTATGTATGTATGTATGCATGTATGCATGTATGTATGTATGTATGTATGCATATATGTATGTATGTATGTATGTATGTATGTATGTATGTATGTATGTATGTATGTATGTATGCATATATGTATGTATGTATGTATGCATGCATATATGTATGTATGTATGCATGCATATATGTATGTATGTATGTATGTATGCATATATGTATGTATGCATATATGTATGTATGTATGCATATATGTATGTATGTATGTATGTATGTATGTATGTATGTATTTATGCATATATATATGTATGTATGTATGCATATATATGTATGTATGCATATATATGTATGTATGTATGTATGCATATATATGTATGTATGTATGCATGTATATATATATGTATGTATATATGCATGTATGTATGTATGTATGTATGTATGTATGTATGTATGCATGTATATATGTATGTATGCATGTATATATATATATATATGTATGTATATATATGTATGTATGTATATATGTATGTGTGTATGCATGTATATGTATGTATGTATGCATGTATATATATATATGTATGGCCGCTACTGGTTGTCATGGTGATAGTGTACCTAATGTTGTGGTCCGTGACTGCAGTTAAAAACCAAGTACAAGCCTGCTTAGTCATCTGTATTCCCGTCTTCTCCTGGTCTCGGACGAGTTGAGTCTTGCTAATGACACCCTCTGATGCTTGGGCGAGCACCCCGCCATGAACCCCCAACCCCTCCCTCATCTCCCCACCCCCCACCCCCCTTCTGTCTTCGACCAGCTCCTGACACTTGAAATGAAAGCCGCATTGAACAAGGAAAGAAGAAGCCACGGGAGGCCTTCTAGGCAGCCGGCATCTCGAATAAAACTTTCGGCTCCGTCACTGGTGTCACACTTTGGAGTCAGTGCATTGTGAAGCCTCTGGTTTTTGAGTTCCCGAAATGTTTCGGCACACAATAGGCGAGGATCTTGTCAGAGGACGGCGGTACGTGTGCTTCCACTGAGTCCACAACAATGGTCGCCTTAGAGGTTTGCTCATCTGTCCATCAGCCTGCTGCAAGGGGGGGAAAAAAGATGGCCTTGTGTATATAAACCAGAATCTGACTCGTTTCATTGAAAAATCACGACATGTCCAGAAAAACACAATGATAGGCTTCATAGAGTCACCATAAATGCTCCAATCAATCTCCCATAGTCATGCTGGTCTACAGAAGCAAAGATGGCCGCCTGATGTAGTTTAAAACACAACAACAGAGAAGTAGCTCCTCTGTTATCTCCTAATGTTGCTATATCTTGATTAATATGCAGCTAATGGCATATAAATGTAGTGTTCTATGTTTTTAAGGGCTTTATCAGCAATAGCAGGTGAAAAAAAAACTGCTAGCATAAGGCTGCTATCTAAAACGCAGACAAAACGTTTTTTTTCTCAATTTATTTATTTAAATTTCACCATTCATCAATAATTAAATTTGTGTATGTATTTGTCGCTTTAGGCATTTATAAAAAAAAAAGTCACTTATTTTTTTTGCGCTTGTGAACTTTGACATCGTTGTGATGTCACTTCCTGCTATTCTGGCGCGCATCTCTCCGTCGCCATTTTGGAATGCCCAGGAGGAGGTATGTCTGTCGGTTGATTGTATTAAGTATGACTACAGTCGGCATTTCATTCCATTATGTTGCTTTTTGGATTATGTGCGGCATTTAAAGACAACTTATGAAAGTTACTGCTGCTAGTTAAGCTAGTTTTGAGGAGTTCGTAAGTATTGACGTTGTTGTACATTTTATATCTATGTTGTGCACAGAAAATAAACGCCCCCTCTGGTCGGCGAGAGAATTGCAGCTTTCCACCTCGTCATTCACAACCAAAGAACACAACACAGGAGGATTGTCAAAATTGTAAAAAAGTGCAGTTTTCCTTTTAAAATGCTTGTTAAAGTAAAGCCTGTATTACTGTATAAATAACTGCCATTTTGAACTCATGTTAACATATGTTGTTGTGTCATTTACATCCACTTTGTGTTCAAAAGACTAGTTTGACACCTGATTTAAACTCTGACTAGCTTGAGGTACGGTTTAAATGAATAAATAAATTAAAACCACCGACACACCTTAACTGCAGAAGCTCAAGGCGGTTGCTTAGCAACAACGCCTCATAAAAAAAGCTGCTTATATGATTCCAGATGTAACTGGACGACTGGGAGCCTCCCGAGCCACCAGAAGCCAGGGAAGCCACGGAAAGTAAGTCCATTGAAGCTGCGGAAGATGACTTGACAGACAAATGCAGATGAAAGAGCTACAAAAGGGAATTCTGGGAGATTTGAAAAGCACACATGAAGGGTAGCCTCTCTGAGCAACAGGAGGAGATGACCTAAAAGTCTGATATGACGACCTCAAGGTGAACTTCTCTGAAATACATCATCGGGTCAAAAATACTTTATATATACTATATATATACCCACCATTAATGCATTTATACATTAATGGAAAAAAAAGAAGAAAAAAAATTAGCATTAATTGTATATATCTGGCTGCATGGTGGATGAGTGGTTAGCTACATGCCACACAGCTAGTAGACAAGAGTTCGATTCCACTCTCGGCCATCTCTGTGTGGAGTTTGCATGTTCTCCTGTGGAGAATGCGGACTCTTATAGCACAGCTACACATGAAAACCCGCATACAAAGCTTTCTAGATCTTCCAGAATCTGCACCTGTTCCAGCTGTATTTCCTTGGATTTCCAAAACGGTGTGTCTTAATTTTAATTAATTAATTAATTTAGTCGAATTGACTTGAAATTGGCTGCAAGGCGGACGAGTGGTTAGTGCACAGGCCACACAGCTAGTAGACCAGAGTTCAATTCCACCCTCGGTTATCTCTGTGTGGAGTTTGCATGTTCTCCCCGTGCATGCGTGGGTTTTCTCCGGGTACTCCGGTTTCCTCCCACATTCCAAAAACATGCTAGGTTAATTAGCGACTCCAAATTGTCCATAGGTATGAATGTGAGTGTGAATGGTTGTTTGTCTATATGTGCCCTGTGATTGGCTGACCACCAGTCCAGGGTGTACCCCTGCCTCTCGCTCCAAGACAGCTGGGATGGGCTCCAGCATACCTGCGACCCTTCAGTGGTATAGAAAATGGATGGCTGGTTTCCAATGTAAACTGTATGCATGTCGAAAACCCCAAAAATGAAGCCATTAACACATACACAGAGATGTCTTGGCAGTGGATACGAGTGGTCACTTTGCCTCCAGACGCTTTAATAATACAATAATAAGGAGACACGAGGAGCTTTGCTGTGCATCACAGCCTAACCTAGTTGTGTTGCTCTCATGTAGGTCAGACCTCATGCAAAAAAGATTTGAGTCTCATTCCTATCCCCATCTGTGAATGCAAGTAGCGCTGATAAGCGAGGAATATTGCAAAAACATTCATGGGAGCTCATGAATAGGTAGCTGGCCCCGCTAATGAGGTTTACTCACATGGCACACAAAGCTAAAAAGCCACACGAGTTGGACGGGTCTACATTATTCATCTCTTTAGGGAGTCAAAGTGGGGCCCGATAACCATTTTTAACACCGTGTTCCAGTCCTCATTAGTGTATTTTGATTCTATTTCATTGTTTGTTTTATTCATGGTTCCTCCTAATGATGGACACAGCGCTGAGAGTTTGACCTACATGGTTTGATTTAAGATTATTCTCCACAGAGCGAGCTAGTACATCCTACATCGGACTGCGACTCAGTCCATAGACATATACTGACTTATTATGAGAAAGTTGACTTTGTAATGATGTGCTAGGAGTAATATGTGTCCCTAGAGCAGGGGTCTTGAACTCAATTTACCTGGGGTCCACTGGAGCTAGGGTCTGGGCGAGACTGGGTCGCATCAGGTTTTCCCAAACCACCCCCCCCCCCAACCCCCCCCCCCCCCCCCCCAAAAAAAAACGCATTTATTAAAAACAGAAAAATGAATAAACTTTGCTTTGGTTCCGATTTTCTACAAGAAAAGCTCTGATAAAACATTCCACTGTTCTCAAATATCTTACTTTTTATTTTTCTACACAAAATAAGATGAAAAATAAATAAACAAATCAAGAATAAAGAAAATCAATCAATCAGTAATAAATAAATAAATATAATAATAATAATAATAAAACGGCAAATAATAAAAACTTAAGAAACCACATATAGTTGGTGGGTAGACAAATTAAAATGAGACTAAATTCAGATTAAAATGAACAAAGCATTATTAGAGCCCTGTAGACATGACAAAACACGACTATAGTCACATTTACACTCTTTTTATTTACAACATATTGCACAACTGCAGGGTCTTGAGACACATGCTAACTCGCAAACTAGAGAGCTAGCGACCTAAACTGTAGCCTCCAAGTTATTTCCTTTAAACTTAGCCAAAAACTTACCACTTCCACACGGATAGTGAGGATAACTATTAACAGTTATTTAACCTTTAACATGAACATTAATCAAACATAATAATTTTTTCTGGGTACATGATACCATACAGCATCCATATCAAACTTGCGTTTTTTTTTTTTAATTTCATTTTATTTTTAAATTTTTTATCACGTACCGAAGTACAAGGTGATATGACCATACAATAACATAATGGGTCCTATAGTAATTGGTACTGGTACTAGCCTTATGCATTATTTTATCTGTTTGAAGATGAACTATATCAGCAAGTTGAAGTATTTGTGATTTTAGAAATAAGGAGTTAGTATGTTCTCTGTAGGCGGCATTATGAATTATCCCTACTGGCCTTTTTTGCAGTACATTTAGCGAGTGAAGACTGCTTTTATAGTTATTGCCCCATATTTCCACACAATAAGTAAGATATGGTAGAACCAGAGAGCAGCTCATATTTTCATCTATTGTGATCCCCGGAAATAGTTAATTGGCACAAAACGTGATCGCCCTCCTTCCTGATGGACGTAGTACCTGCCTCTGGTCTCCCCATGGCTAGATGAGCCCGTCCCATGTACTCAATAGGCTTCACTATACATCTTAAATTAACTATCCGTGATACATGGCATCTATGACATTGGATAAGTGCAGTTACAGTGTATATGTAAATATGCAAAATGCAGTGTATATGCAAATAGTGGCCCTTTTTGGAGAAACAGGCACAGCTAATTAGCATTAAAGCTACATAAACATAACATGTTCCTAGGAGGGCTTACTAAAAGCAATTCGAAACTGCATCAAGGCTAGGTTTTGGACAGTATTCTTCAGATACAAATAGTTTAAATAAACGATAATATGATACCCTTTAGAACCGAACCATAGCGCCACAGTCTAGTCTGCTAAAATGGTTTTTGACGGTACTTATTGTCCATCTTCATGATCAGATAAAATAAAAGATCTCCACGGTGGCTGAATGACAGACGGCGGTGCACGCCGAGAACCTATTGGACTACAAATTGCTCAATCACTCGGTTGCCTCAGGTTGAATTTTGTTTGTCAAAATTCAGCATGCGATGCAAATGGACGTCCCGCTGACTTTATAGACGTGGGAAGAAGGTGCTGAAAAATCATAAGCATTATTACAGAAATGATCTTTAAGGAAGTAAAGCTGATGTAAATAGATCTTCCGTAATCTGCACCTATTCCAGCCGTAAGAAATGAATGTATAACAATACTGTAAATATGAATAAAATGAATAGATACTGTGTAATGTTTAGAATAGTTTAGAATCCAAGGGGTCCGCTAACAGCTCCAAGGTCGTCTCAGCCTTTGGTGATTTGCGTCTGTCTACAGCCGACAACCTGCAGTCATACTGAATAATATATAACAGCCACTGATGTAAGCTAACATGCTGCATTTTTCACAGGCTGAAGTCCTGAAGTAGTTTGTTTTTTTTTCGTTAACTGAAGTGAACCACGACTTGAACCTCACATGGCTTTATTTTATTTTATTTTATTTTGTTATAATTTTTGGACATAACTTTTTTCCAACTGTGTTAAAGCACAGCGTCAAGATATTTCGTTTTTTTTTTTATGTCAGTGGTGTCACTCCCAAGTAATGGATGTGTAGCAAATTAGCACCTCCAGCAACTTTTTTTTTCCCCCTTGGCTTCACACAGAAAAATAAGTTATTGCTTTTCTGTCACAATTT
This sequence comes from Doryrhamphus excisus, assembly GCF_030265055.1. Lineage (NCBI taxonomy): Eukaryota > Metazoa > Chordata > Actinopteri > Syngnathiformes > Syngnathidae > Doryrhamphus > Doryrhamphus excisus. Next base: position 11,296,133 of record NC_080487.1, on the reverse strand, counting down.
TTTGGCTTCTTCATTCTCATAACGCTGGGCGCAGATTGTGATGAATTGGGGCGCAAAGTGGAGAATTTAGCAGCTAAAAAGGCAACATTTCCCTCAGGAGCGTTGTAGAAAACAAAAAGGGAGCGGGAATGTTCGATCCACATTCGCAAGTAGACCAAAACAAGACATTATTGCAGTTTCATAAATTAAGTATGTCAGCGATGTTTTTACTGTGACGTCCAGACCAGTACTGGACCTTACATGAAGGGACGGGAGGGGGGGTGCAGGTAAAAAATAAGTTTTTTAATGAAGTCAGAAGATGTGGCGATGTGTGCGCTAAATAAGGGAATTAAAAGTCACCATGGAGTAATAGACCAGCTACCAGCATAGATCAGCATATGTTGTTTTTGTCCTGGTAGCTGGTCTATTTCTCCATGGTGACCATAGACCAGCTTTCATTTTGTCCTGGTAGCTGGTCTATTTCTCCATGGGGACTTTTAGTTCCCAGCATGGCCGGCATTTGTTGTGTTTTTGTGTTTCCAGACCAGCTTCCATAAGGGAACTAAAAGTCACCATGGAGAAATAGACCAGCTACCAGCATAGATCAGCTTATATTGTTGTTTTTGTCCTGGTAGCTGGTCTATTTCTCCATGGTGACTTTAAGTTCCCAGCATGACCGGTATATGTTGTGTTTTCGTGCTTCCAGACCGGCATAGACCAGCTACCAGGACATAAACAAAACATATGCTGGTAGCTGCTAGCATATGCTGGTAGCTGCTAGCATAGACCAGCTACCAGTATAAAAACAAAACGTATGCTGGTAGCTGCTAGCATAGACCAGCTACCAGTATAAAAACAAAACGTATGCTGGTAGCTGGTAGCATAGACCAGCTACCAGAATAAAAACAAAACGTATGCTGGTAGCTGGTAGCATAGACCAGCTACCAGTATAAAAACAAAACGTATGCTGGTAGCTGGTAGCATAGACCAGCTACCAGTATAAAAACAAAACGTATGCTGGTAGCTGGTAGCATAGACCAGCTACCAGTATAAAAACAAAACGTATGCTGGTAGCTGGTAGCATAGACCAGCTGGTAGCATAGACCAGCTACCAGTACAAAAACAAAACAAATGCTGGTAGCTGGTCTATGCTGGTCTGGAAACACGAAAACACAACATACACAAACACAACACAGCATAGACCAGCTACCAGCATATGTTTTGTTTTTGTACTGGTAGCTGGTCTATGCTGGTATATTTCTCCATAGTGACTTTTAGTTCCCAGCATAGATCAGCATATGTGGTGTTTTCGTACAGGTAACTGGTGTACGCTGGCATGGAAGCACGAAAATACGCTGGTAGCTGGTCTACGCTGGTCTATGCCGGTTTGGTGAGTGTTCGTTTTTTCCAACATTACAGACCTTCAGTAATTATGATGCTAATCAAGGTTCCACTGTAGCCCATAAATGTGTGTAGAAACAACGACGAAAAACCCAGCGTTTCCAAGGTGTAATCTTTCATCTTAGATGTAGCTGGAGCAGGTGCGCCCAGAGGTGCGCCCAGAGAGAGAGAGAGCTTCTGAAAAAAAAACAAAAAAAACACAGGCAGGATGAGGCAGGGTCGAAGAAACATGACATGACCCCTGTTTTTGATGACGCCTGGATTCAGTGTTACAGTGCTGTTTTGGGGGCAGTTCTGTTTGAGCCTTGTGAAATCTGCCTAGCAACACATTTGCCACATGACAAAAAAAACAAGATTAATATTTGTTCTTAAATTAAAGTTGCTTTCCTCCACTTATAAAAAACACCTCTGGTTACAAATACTGTTTAGAGTTGAAAATGATTCCAAAACATCAATTTCGGGCACATTAAATATGTTTCATTTCTTGGCTGACGGGCCCCCCCGGGCAAAGATAACTCTGACACCTTTTTGAATGAACAATTGAATATTTGCTTGTTGAAAATAATAATAAAAAAACACATTTCAGCGAGTTGACGACTATAATGGAAAAAAAAATCAATGCATGTCATTATAGCATGATAACACGCTCTGATGTTGCAATTAGCTCTGTTTTTCAGCACCATACATAATATTACATAATATTTTATTGTGTTTTTGTCTTTGAATCATTTCCAGCTATTATATTCATAGTGTTTGTGGTTACAATGAATATTATTACAGTCTTGGGAGCGCTTTATCAATGGCGTGACTTAATTTCACACGCCTTTAGCAGATCAGATCGCATTTACGGTGGAACGGAGGTGCGTTCAAGACCTTCAGCGTTGAAAGGACATCACCCACCCAGAGCATTCTCGATATTTCAAATGCAACTTTAGGTAAGCGGCCTGCTGAAAGGTCAAACAGAAAGATGCAAATACTAGAAGGCAATAGTAGAAGAGGAGTCGAAAGAATACCAATGAGTGACCGCTGCCCATCTGTTCACCGAACAAGACCATATTTTCCATATATGATACAATATAAATCATAATGAATGCATTGTTATCCTTTTATGTACATTGTCAAGGCAGTACAGGGGTACCTAATGAAGTGTCCAGTGAGTATACAGTATAGAGCCATTACACCACTCTTGTAATATGCTTGGAATGACTTCTCCAGTGTATGGCTAATGTGGCGGCAAAATAACCATTTGGGTGTCATTACCTTTTTGCAGTGAGAGATAATAGCATTAAAGTCTTAGGAACGCCATGTGAAACCGGCACAGTGGAAAAAAAACAAAAAAACAACACATCTCTTTGCATCATCCTGGTCGTGAGAAAATGTGAAGAGGACAGGAAATCAAAAGGTTGCAAAAAATAATTTAAATTATAGAAATAATCTGTTCCAGGGATGAACAGTGTCACTATTATAAAAATATGTTACATAACTACGCTACATTTAGAGAAAAAATTGACTTGCGGTGTCATCTTACAAAGAATATTAAATTCATCACACAGCAACTTAACACTCAAAAAGTACAGTATGCCTAATAAATACACAAACATGTACCATGTTTTTTATTCATATTTATTTATTCATAGTCTGAGCATAGAAAACCTGTTTACGATCTTCCAAATAAGGGTTTTATTTACATTATGAGAGACCTCTTGACATGAAATAACACCCCTATATTCACCTTTATACTTGTATTACCTCCATATAGCAGACATAATAATAGATAATAAGACATAAAATAGACTTGTACATTATTATTCTTATTGTGTCACAACGTTTGGGTTGTTCATTGGGTAGTTTAAGCGTTTGACTTGCGGTGTCATCTTACAAAGAATATTAAACTCATCACACAGCAACTTAACACTCAAAAGGTACAGTATGCCTAATAAATACACAAACATGTACCAATACAAGTTTAAAATAAAAAAAACTAAATTATTTTAATGACAATTTATTCTTATTCCACTTTTCTGACCCATAAATATAGTTAAAATGTTGTATTCTCGTGTTTTTATTCATATTTATTTATTCATAGTTTGAGCATAGAAAACCTGTTTACTACCTTCCAAATAAGGGTTTTATTTAACATTACGAGAGACCTCTTGACATGAAATAACACCCCTATAGTCACCTTTATACTTGTATTACCTCATATAGCAGACATAATAATAGATAATAAGACATAAAATAGACTTGTACATTATTATTATTATTATTGTGTCACAACATTTGGGTAGTTCGTTGGGTAGTTTAAGCGTTTGACTTGCAGTGTCATCTTACAAAGAATATTAAACTCATCACACAGCAACTTAACACTCAAAAGGTACAGTATGCCTAATAAATACACAAACATGTACCAATACAAGTTTAAAATGGAAAAAAAAACAATTTTTTTAAAGACAATTTATTCTTATTCCACTTTTCTGACCCATAAATGTGGTTAGAATGTTGTATTCTTGTGTTAAACTATGCCAAAGTTTCATATAATGAAGTTTCCGCATTTGGAAAGTAGGATTTATTTTTTATAAATCAAATTTATTCATAGTTTTGAGCATAGAAAACCTGTTTACGACCTTCCAAATAAGGGTTTTATTTAACATTATGAGAGGCCTCTTGACATGAAATAACACCCCTATAGTCACCTTAATACTTGTATTACCCCCACTGGTATTTAATCTGTGTTAAGTACCAGTGTCGCTTACATCGGTGTGTCCGTCTCCGGTGACACAAACACAGATGGTATGTGGGTCAAGCTTTGTGGTGACTCGCATGCCAAGGTGCTTTCTGATAAAATCGCGGCGACAGATGTCACAACGTTTGTGTAGTTCAGCGTGACACTAGGTAGAATCACTCGCTGAGTCAAAACAGGAATGGAAAAATGAAATTTCAAACAGTCTACTTCTAGCATCTTGGGACAAAAGATGCTATTGTTTATACATTTGTACATGCAGTTTTGCTAACCAAAACAGCAGCACCCATCGAGGCACTCACACTACGCTATTCATACCGTAATGGTAATGGTTTTATTTCATTTGAATATGCATCAGATTACAATTGAGTGCATCCCATAATCAGTTCACAGTTCCACATGTCCAAAAGGAGTAGGAAGAAGCAAAGCTCATTAAATCCTACCCCCCATATGGTACTTTTACAATCAGTAACTGTTACATTTGTTCACTTCCTGCTTTCCTGACATAGTTTTATCGTTTAAGATTTAATTTAATTTTTAATTTAATTTTTAATTTAAAATTTAAAATTTAAAATTTAAAATTTAAAATTTAAAATTTAAAATTTAAAATTTAAAATTTAAAATTTAAAATTTAAAATTTTTTAATCATGGGGCAATTCCACTGTGTTTTTATTATTATCGTGGTTGTTTGTTCATTTGTTCACTTCCTGCCTTTCTAATATAATTAAAGTTTAAAAAAACGATTTTATTTTTTTAATATTTTTATTTTTATTTTTTTTTATATTTTTATTTTTTTTTAATATTTTTATTTTTATTTTTATTTTTATTTTTATTTTTATTTTTATTTTTATTTTTATTTTTATTTTTATTTTTATTTTTATTTTTATTTTTATTTTTATTTTTATTTTTATTTTTATTTTTATTTTTATTTTTATTTATTTTCAAAGCCTATTTCATTGTATTACAATCCAGTCTGGATTATTCTGTCATATTCGACAGATTGATGTTTTCCATTGCTCCATTGTCTTCTGGTGTACCACAGGGATCCATTGTTTGACCACTACTTTTTTCCTTATATTGGTTCTCTTTGCTACCAGGCGCGTCCCCAGCAGACGGTGATGGAGGACACGGACCCGGTGGTGGTGGACACGGACACGGACAAGGTGGCAAAGCGGCGGCGGGACACTTTTGGCACAAGGTCAGTGACTTTTTGTTTCCACGGGCGTGATTTCAGGTAGGATTTTGTCATTGACTCAATAACTGTCCCGATTACCGGCGCCGATTTTTTTGCGTGCTAATGTGCTTACTTGTTGATGCCTTGTCTTTTGCCACATTTCTGCAACTTGTTCAAAACTCTGCTGCTCGTATCATCACAAGAACCCCCTCCATGCGTCCTCTAACACCTGTCCTGCAACAACTCCACCGGATTCCTATTCAATTCCGCATCACTTATAAAATTCTGCTCCTTACCTTCAAGGCCATAAACCACCTCCAAATAAACACTCCCACCCGGACTCTTAGGTTCTCTTCATCCATCCGACTCACCCTCCCATCTGCCAGATTGACTACCACGGGGTCCAGAGCTTTCAGTCGCTCAGCCCCCCCACCTCTGGAATCCCCTCCCAGAACACATAAAAATTCAGACTCGGTTGCCACCTTCAAATAGTTACCTCCATTAACATGTTATTTTTGACCACCCTAGTTTTTATGCTAATTATGTAGCACTCAATACCCATAGGTGCTTAATTACAAATACATTAATTATGGTTCCAATAATATATCACCACAATTAATAATGTGTGTAAAAAAATAGCAAATAATAATAATGATTACAACACAAACATTAAATAATGTAAATCAGGGGTCTCAAACTCAATTTACTTGGGGGCCACTGGAGCTAGGGTCTGGGTGAGAATGGGCCGCATCAGGTTTTCCAAAAAAAAAACAAAAAAATGCATTTATTAAAAACAGAAAAAGGAATAAATTTAAAAAAGGAATAAATATATATTATAAAAGCTCTGATAAAACATTCCACTGTTCTCAATTATCTTACTTTTTATTTTTCTACACAAAATAAGATGAAAAATAAATAAACAAATCAAGAATAAAGACAATCAATCAATCAATAATAAATAAATATAATAATAATAATAATAAAACGGCAAATAATAAAAACTTAAGAAACCACATATAGTTGGTGGGTAGACAAATTATTTTTTTCAGATTAAAATGAACAAAGCATTATTAGAACCCTGTAGACATGACAAAACACGACTATAGTGACATTTATACTCTTTTTATTTACAACATATTGCGCAACTGCAGCGTCTTGAGACACATGCTAACTCGCAAACTAGAGAGCTAGCGACCTAAACGGTAGCCTTCAAGTTATTTCCTTTAAAACTTAAATAGCCAAAAACTTACCACTTCCACACGGATAGGGAGGATAACTATTAACAGTTATTTAACCTTTAACATGAACATTAATCAAACGTAATATTTTTTTCTGGGTACATGATACCATACAGCATCCATATCAAACTTGCGCGGGCCGCACTAACATTAAACTTTCATATCAAGGCGGGGGCCTCAAACTCGTGTCCTGCGGGCCACACGTGTTTGAGACCCCTGATGTAAATAAACAGACATATAAATAATGGCCTCCCCACTAATAAACACTGATAGCCTGGTGCTCTCTGCAGTTGAATATTTCTTCCCTGAACACAGTAAATACCATAATTACCTACTTTTAGTAAATATTGCTTGATGGATTGCTATTGTCAAGTCCCCCAAAAAATCCAATTAAAATTCCATGACTGACACAGCATTACCATGACGACCATTTGTTTTTCTTCTTTGACTTCGCTCATTGCAAAATGCCATTTATTATTTATTGATGTATATTTTATTTGGTGTTTAATGATTATACATGTGAATAACGCATTTTTATTCAATATTACATTTACGTAATGTCAATATACTCAAATAGGACCAAAATGTTTGGGATGAAAGGAACCCTTAATATGAAGTTTTGCACATTTATGAGAGGTACGGCATGTAGCCGTACAGATAAGCAATGCATAATCTCTCTTTTGTTTGAGGTAAAGTGGCTGCCATGGCAACCGCTACCTGTTTCCTTGTCTTTCTGCTCATTGGTTAGATATTTGCTTTTATAACGCCCCCCCTCCCTATTCATTCATACCCCCCCTCCAATACCGTAAATCCCAAATCAGCTCCCTTTGCCCGTTTTTTGTTTTTCTGTTTTGTAGCCGAGTCATGTCTGCGTCAAGGATGCAAAGATGAGAATAATTTATAAGGCGTTCTCTCCTCGACGGAGGATGGGGGTGGGGGTGGTGTGTGTAGGTGGAGGAAGGGCGGTCGTGTCAAAGGTCACGGGCGCTTGAGTGTAACACGACAGGTGTAAATGGAGGTTGCGCCCTTTTTTTTTTTCGATTTTTAACCAGATCCGCTCTGATTGTTTGAATGTGAAAGTTTGTACTGCCTTGCTGCGCATCCGTGTGGGGGATGGCAGAAACTGACAATCACTCCAGCCTGAAACAAAAGGCTGACTTTATTTATTCATTTTTTTAATTATTATTATTATTTTTTTAATTTCTACTCTGATTATTTTAGACCTTGGCACTGTGACACACAGCTGGAGACGTGCCACAATGTAGGCCGCCCACGACAGGGAGACGGGGGGGCAGCGTGCTGGCTCAGCCTGGCTCAGCATCAGCACCGATGCTGCCGCCTCATCAAGAGTTTGTAGGTTAGCATCCCTTGTAGGCCTCATTGGTTTTTTCTTCAACTGTTCTCATTTTTTGAACTCCTTCAACTCGGGTCAGTGTTCATTTTTTTTTTACTGCTGGCGTGTGTTTTTTTTTTTTAATGAATAAAGCTTATCTCTAGCGACTGGGCGGACCGTGGCCCTCATTATTATTATTCTTTAGGGGTCTATTTTTAGCACAGGTAGCGGAAATAGCGAGACATGTCAAAGTAAAAATATTTTATAGATCGTTTAGAAGCATTTTTCTATAACATTGGTGACACAACTCAAGACCTTTAAAAAAAAAATTGTGAATTTTTATATAAAATTTGTATGTAGTTGGAATTTTGGGGTGTTTTTTATGTGGTGGTTCACACTCATCCCACTCATCATCCTGGTTGGGGGGCGTGTCTTGGGAATAATTGAACTGTACATGACTAAAAATTGGGCTGCACGGTGAAATAGTGGTTAGCACGCACGCCACGCAGCTAGTAGACCTGAGTTTGATTCCACTCTCGGCCATCTCTGTGTGGAGTTTGCATGCGTGGGTTTTCTCCGGGTACTCCGGTTTCCTCCCACATTCCAAAAACTTTTTGAAAAACTGTTTTTAATGTGATTTTTGAAATAAGGGATTTGTATGTATGGAGATGACTTTTATAGTTATTACCCACATATTTCCACACATTCCATATTATTGTTATTATACATTATTACAATGCATTTATACATTAATGGCAAAAAAAGAAGAAAAAAATGTGCATTAATTGTATAAATCTGGCTGCACAGTGGACAAGTGGTTAGCGCGCATGCCACACAGCTAGTAGACCTGAGTTCGATTCCACTCTCGGCCATCTCTGTGTGGAGTTTGCGTGTTCTCCCCGTGCATGTGTAGGTTTTCTCCGGGTACTCTGGTTTCCTCCCACATCCTCCCACAAAACATGCTAGGTTAATTAGCGGCTCCAAATTGTCCATAGGTATGAATGTGAGTGTGAATGGTTGTTTGTCTATATGTGCCCTGTGATTGGCTGGCCACTAGTCCAGGGTGTACCCCGTGTCTCGCCCAAAGAGAAGACAGCTGGGATAGGCTCCAGCACCCCCTGCGACCCTTGTGAGGATAAGAGGTAGAAAATGAATGAATGAATGAATGTATTGCAATATTTGATTTGACTAATAATAGGCTATAGTCAACCACAAGACAGCGATCAATTAATTAATTTATGAATTTCTGAAACTTAATGACTGTATTATGGCCTGAATGATTAGAACACAGGCCACACAGCTAGGAGACTCGAGTTCGATTCCACCCTCGGCCATCTCTGGCCGGGTTTTTTCCGGGTACTCCGGTTTCCTCCCACATTCCAAAAACATGCTAGGTTAATTAGCGACTCCAAATTGTCCATAGGTATGAATGTGAGTGTGAATGGTTGTTTGTCTATATGTGCCCTGTGATTGGTTCCTTTATGGAACTTGGAAAAAAGTTTTTTTTTGAATGTATCTTTATAAAATATTCCATACAATAAGTGCCCTCATGCATCTGCTAGCTACGACAAAATCTTTGGGACCCAATTGAAACGCATGCTATACATAATGATGGCGAAAAAAAATTAGCATTTTAATTGGAACACAAGGAACTCAATAGACGCCGCAAGACCTCTGCCAAGGTTAAAGTATCAGAAGTTGGACTTTTTTTTTTTTTTGGTCACTACATGCATTCTCATTACAAAAAAAAATAACAGTTTTATCACTAATAATGCAGTATTGACTAAAAACAGCACACGCATACGACAAAATAAATGTATACAGTAACACAAATGTGAAATATTCAGCCTTCATGCATTTGATGACATCAGATGAATACATTTACAAATTAGATCAACTGAAAGTGAAATATTAAAACCCTGTTCCGGCATGGTACTTTTTGTACCACACTGGATAAAGGACTCGCTTATCAGCTCCGCCGCCACTTCCTCCTAAATAAAAGTCATTGAACATGAAAAAAGATGAATGCATTTGTCACTTGAATTATTCAGGAGGCCAATGAGAGCTGCTACAATTGCTGGAGCGCTTTGAAATGCCTTCAAATATGAGCGCCGACATTTTACAGAATTTAGAAACAAAAGTCAATTGGGATCTTGGTCTTGTCCTTGTTATAGTGGAATCATAGTAAAGTGGAATTTTGATAGACACTGTTGGTATTCATTGTGGAAAGTATTTGTATTAAAGTTCAGTGGCGGGTTTTTCATTTGGTACCTGGGCCAAAATTAAAAAGAAGGTTTCGGCAGTAGTCTTCGGCAGTAGTCTTCGGGAAAGCTTAGGAGTGTGACCAATCACAGCAGACGCACTACCAAAACTTTAAATTATTTAATTTCAATAATTTATTCTAAATTATTTAAATTATTTGTACAAATTATTGTTTACGCTGTACATTGTTGTTCATATTTGATGTAATCTTTTTATTTTTTATTTATTTTTTATTTTTATTTTTTTTATTATTACACGGGAGCCAGGCAACAACATTTCGTTGGCAATTTCACTGCTGTGTTATTGTGCAATGTCTATGAATAGGTGCAGATTCTGGAAGATCTACAAAACTTTCTTTGCGGGTTATTGTGTGTAGCTACTCTACAGGAGTCCACAAATCAATATTCATTGTGGAAAGTATTTGTACTAAAGTTCAGTGGCGGGTTTTTCATTTGGTACCTGGGCCAAAATTAAAAAGAAGGGTTCGGCAGTAGTCCAGAAGTCTTCGGGAATGCTTAGGAGTGTGACCAATCACAGCAGACGCACAACCAAAACTTTAAATTATATTTATTTATTATTTAGTTATTATCTAGTTATTTATTCTAAATTATTTGTACAAATTACTGTTTACGCTGTACATTGTTGTTCATATTTGATGTAATATATTTATTCTCCAGATTATTATTTATCATTTATCATTTATCATTTATCATTGACCATTTACCATTTATTATTTGTAATTATTTATTATTTATTATTTATTATTTATTATTTATTATTTATTATTTATTATTTATTATTTATTATTTATTATTTATTATTTATTATTTATTATTTATTATTTATTATTTATTATTTATTTTGTATTTTGTATTTTGTATTTTTTATTACACAGGAGCCAGGCAATGACATTTCGTTGGCAATTTCACTGCTGTGTTATTGTGCAATGACGATAAAGAATGTCTATGTCTATGAATAGGTGCAGATTCTGGAAGATCTACGAAACTTTCTTTGCGGGTTATTGTGTGTAGCTACTCTACAGGAGTCCACAACTCAATACAAAGGGACAAAAAAAAATTAGCATCATTGGTCCCCTTTAACAAAATCAACTCAAACTGGCCAAGCAAGGCTGACGTGACGCACAGGAGGACAAACGTTTTGGAGAAAAAAACAAAAAAAAGCTAAGCTAGCGCTATGGCCGCAACTATGTTAATTAAAGAGTTTGCTGATGGGAGAGCTGCCATAGATCTGAAGGGTGTCATTACCTGTAAACTAAAAGCAATTTACATGTAAAATATATATATAAATCACAATTTGTTCTATTATTGATAACATTGACACCAAGCTCGAAAAAGTTAAGAAGAGCGTTAGCGGCTAGGTGACAGTTTATTCCTATTTAGTCACGATCCGGACTAATTAATGATCCAACTGCTTGTGCTTGTTTGCATCCTCTTGTTGCCTCGGATGCCTTTGACCTTGAGCGATGTAGCCCCGTCGTATCGTTAATAGCTTACCGGGTAGCCGTTAGCCTCCATTTTCCTCCTCATCTTGCAGCGTGACCTTTAGCATTAGCATTAAAAAGAACTTCAAATTAGCAACATATTCATTTCCACAATGCAATAAAAGCTATGTGGAACTCATGATGTGCCAGGTGGCTGATGGGACACTCTACAAGCCATCCCGGACTTCAACTGCAGCATAAATATGCTTTGCATCAATGCAACCCCCCCCCCCCCCCCCCCCATAAAAAGAAAACATCTGTGCGAGACAGACATCGCTATAGCGTATAATTGAAAAGGCTCTTCAAGGACAATTGGCCATGTTGTCTAAAGGTGGTAGGCAGCAGATTATCACAGGCCGCTCTCAATATTTAAACGAGCTGGGCTGTTACTCGGAAGGAATTGCGTAAGTCTACCTTAGTCGTGCGTGTTTTATGGAAACGAGGCTGCACTGAGGTCATGCGCTTTATATTATTTCGACTATCTTTGTGTCATTCTGTTTAATTGCAACGCTAACAGGTGGCAGCATACACTACACACAAAGCCATTCGCTGAACATTAGCATGCTAAAGGGGCGTTCAAGGACGTTTGATTAGTTTGGATTTGGAAATGTTTTTCTGACCATAGGAAAGAGAAATAATCCTTTTCAGGGTCAAGCTGTTAAGAAAAAAAGAAATAGCAAATATATATATATATGAATAATAATAAATAATACATACTATACAACATAAATGAATAAAATTGAGTGGGAATGACTTAATTGAATTAATGAATGTGGCCACAAAGGAAATCATGTAAATTGAAACAATTTCATTGGGTCATTAAATTGACCGGCTTTAGGATGCTGAGTTTCTCATTGGGAGTGACCATGATGGATAGGATCAGGAAGGAGTACATCAGAGGGACATTTCATTTTAGCCGGAGGTAGCAGAGATGAGGATGCTGAGTTTCTCATTGGGAGTGACCATGATGGATAGGATCAGGAACGAGCACGTCAGAGGGACATTACATGTTAGCCGGAGGTAGCAGAGATGAGGATGCTGAGGTTCTCATTGGGAGTGACCATGATGGATAGGATCAGGAACGAGTACATCAGAGGGACATTACATGTTAGCCGGAGGTAGCAGAGATGAGGATGCTGAGGTTCTCACTGGGAGTGACCATGATGGATAGGATCAGAAACAAGTACATCAGATGGATATTTCATGTTAGCCGGAGGTAGCAGAGATGAGGATGCTGAGGTTCTCATTGGGAGTGACCAGGATGGATAGGATCAGGAAGGAGTACATCAGAGGTACATTAAATGTTAGCCGGAGGTAGCAGAGATGAGGATGCTGAGGTTCTCAATGGGAGTGACCGGGATGGATAGGATCAGGAAGGAGTACATCAGAGGAACATTACATGTTAGCCGGAGGTAGCAGAGATGAGGATGCTGAGGTTCTCATTGGGAGTGACCATGATGGATAGGATCAGGAACGAGTACATCAGAGGGACATTACATGTTAGCCGGAGGTAGCAGAGATGAGGATGCTGAGGTTCTCACTGGGAGTGACCATGATGGATAGGATCAGAAACGAGTACATCAGAGGGACATTACATGTTAGCCGGAGGTAGCGGAGATGAAGATGCTGAGGTTCTCATTGGGAGTGACCATGATGGATAGGATCAGGAACGAGCACATGAGAGGGACATTACATGTTAGCCGGAGGTAGCAGAGATGAGGATGCTGAGGTTCTTACCGGGAGTGACCATGATGGATAGGATCAAGAACGAGTACATCAGAGGGACATTACATGTTAGCCGGAGGTAGCAGAGATGAGGATGCTGAGGTTCTCATTGGGAGTGACCATGATGGATAGGATCAGGAAGGAGTACATCAGAGGGACATTACATGTTAGCCGGAGGTAGCAGAGATGAGGATGCTGAGGGTCTCATTGGGAGTGACCATGATGGATAGGATCCGGAACAAGTCGCAAGCCCAAAGAGAAACCAGAAGAAGAATTTAATATCAGAGATTTGAAGTTAAAAAGTAATACTAACGTAGTGCAAAACATGGCAAAAATAAGGCAGTACCGAGGATTAGAAGGAAAAAAAAAAGAGGATCTAAAGGTAAAACACAAAGAGAGGCGAGTAAGATCTAACAAAAAAAAGACTCAAACTAAACGTTTGATTTGAGTCAATAAATGTGCACACTAATAAAAAGGACCAAATGGTTATTACATAGCAGCTAAATCATGGTTGGATTTCAATTAAAGGTGCGCTTTCGCACCTTTTTATATCCACCGTGCAAAAGAAGTGCAAAGGTGGTGCGCCGAGATAAGAAAAGCATCTAAATTAAACAAGTAAGTACATGCTGAGTAACTATTTTCCGACTTCAAAAAAAGTACTTCAAAAAAGTACTACACTTAAGGATTTTTTTTTGTAGCTGTACTGCTCATTAAATGTTGAAATGCGAGTAAAGATAGCAGCAAGTACATTTCCGCTACCTATTCACACTGAGGTGAATCCAATTAAGATTAGAGATATATTTGAAGGGAAGACTCAGGACTTGGTTATATTACATTCTGTGCAGGAAGCCATATTGAGAGGCACAGTCATGCTGAAATTAAGCGTTGCTCTAAAAAAAGGGGGGGCGGGGGAGGCCGCAGTGTCAAAAAAAGTGACTTTGATACAAGATTTATTATGTATGAAGTTTAGAATACGCATAACAAACCAATGTATTGTTTTGGTTATCAATATGGGTGTTTGTTAATATTGGCAGACTGATACTGGAAAACAATTCCGACAATGATATTGATATTGGGGCACTATGACTGGGACATGTCCGCAGTCTGGATTTGCTTAGTATTGTGTATTTGCTTAGAGTACATTTTGCTTCGAGTCGGACCTTCTCTAACCAAGGTTCCACTGTATTCGCTTAGAGTACATTTAGCTTAGAATTGGACCTTCGCTAACCAAGGTTCCACTGTATTCGCTTAGAGTACATTTTGCTGAGAGACAGACCTTCTCTAACCAAGGTTCCACTGTATTCGCCCAAGGTTCCACTGTATTCGCTTCAAGTACATTTTGCATAGAGTTGGACCTTCTCTAACCAAGGTTCCACTGTATTCGCTTCGAGTACATTTTGCTTAGAATTGGACCTTCGCTAACCAAGGTTCCACTGTATTCGCTTAGAGTACATTTTGCTTCGAGTCAGACCTTCTCTAACCAAGGTTCCACTGTATTTGCTTAGAGTACATTTTGCTTAGAATTGGACCTTTGCTAACCAAGGTTCCACTGTATTCGCTTAGAGTACATTTTGCTTAGAATTGGACCTTCACTAACCAAGGTTCCACTGTATTTGCTTAGAGTACATTTTGCTTCGAGTCGGACCTTCTCTAACCAAGGTTCCACTGTATTCGCTTAGATTACATTTTGCATATTCAGTGTATTCACTTAGAGTACATTTTGCATCGAGTTGGACCTTCTCTAACCAAGGTTCCATTGTATTTGCTTAGAGTACATTTTGCATCGAGTTGGACCTTCTCTAACCAAGGTTCCACTGTATTCGCTTAGAGTAAATTTTGCTTAGAATTGGACCTTCGCTAACCAAGGTTCCACTGTATTCGCTTAGAGTACATTTTGCTTAGAATTGGACCTTCGCTAACCAAGGTTCCACTGTATTCGCCTAGAGTACATTTTGCATATCCAGTGTATTCACTTAGAGCACATTTTGCTTAGAGACGGACCTTCTCTAACCAAGGTTCCACTGTGTTTGCTTAGAGTACATTTTGCTTAGAGTTGGACCTTCTCTAACCAAGGTTCCACTGTATTTACTTAGAGTACATTTTGCTTAGAATTGGACCTTCTCTAACCAAGGTTCCACTGTATTTACTTAGAGTACATTTTGCTTTGAGTCGGACCTTCTCTAACCAAGGTTCCACTGTATTTGCTTAGAGTACATTTTGCGTATCCAGAGCGAGATTTTGCTATTACCTTACAATTCTTTGGGTAAATGTAAATAATTGACAGCTGGAATAGGCTCAGGCTAAGGATAAGCGGCATAGAAAACAGATGGCTGGATAATGATGACAATAACCACACCAACAACATAATATATGTCAAAGAAGTCAAATAATAAATAATCTTCTCGGGCGCTTCAGGGCAGCTCTGTGAATATGAAATAAAATTTACTACAGGTCACATGGGATGTAATTATAGCAGCAAATGCAGCTTTGTTGTTTCATCCTTCCATCCTGAGTTTAGTATTCTCCAGTTTCCTCGCTCGTCATACCAGCACAACATCATGGAAATGAGCCCGCTTGTCCAGCCCACCCTGTAGCGTTTGTCCCCTTCAGCCGCCCACCTCCCTGCAAGGCATCTTTTGCCTCTTTTCATGCGTCCGGTTTGAAGCCTGATCCTCCTCAGCCAGGAGCCTTCGAGCAGAAAACCCGGGGACAGTCAAAGGTCAAAAACCTGGGAAAACTGTGAATTAAAAAACGAGTGCTTAGCACGCAGACCACACAGCTAGGACAACCGAGTTCGATTCCACCCTTGGCCATCTTTGTGTAGAGTTTGCATGTTCTCCCCGTGCATGCGTGGGTTTTCTCCGGGTACTCCGGTTTCCTCCGACATTCCAAAAACATGGAATTAACATTAATTAGCGACTCCAAATTGTCCATAGGTATGAATGTGAGTGTGAATGGTTGTTTGTCTATATGTGCACTGTGATTGGCTGGCCACCAGTCTAGGGTGTACCCCGCCTCTTGCCCATGTGTTGTGGTTAAAATGCTTTGGAATAAATGTGAGCATACATGTAATACAGATAATCATTAGAAAAATCTTTAATGATTTCTGGCTAGTTATTGGATAAATCCCAACTGTGCACTCAAGCCAACCTATAATAATAACTTTAATAACAGAAAAGTGCGTGTTTTGCTAAATTTTCATCCTTTTAAGTGCAACTTTCCAGGAGTAGAACGGTTATCTGGATATGCAAAATGTACTCTAAGCGAATACAGTGGAACCTTGGTTAGCGAAGGTCCAATTCTAAGCAAAATGTACTCTACGCGAATACAGTGGAACCTTGGTTAGAGAAGGTCCATCTCTAAGAAAAATGTACTCTAAGCAAATACAGTGGAACCTTGGTTAGAGAAGGTCCGACTCGAAGCAAAATGTACTCTAAGCAAATACAGTGGAACTTTGGTTAGAGAAGGTCCATCTCTATGCAAAATGTACTCTACGCGAATACAGTGGAACCTTGGTTAGAGAAGGTCTGTCTCTAACCAAAATGTACTCTAAGCGAATACAGTGGAACCTTGGTTAGAGAAGGTCCGACTCGAAGCAAAATGTACTCTAAGTGAATACAGTGGAACCTTGGTTAGAGAAGGTCCGACTCGAAGCAAAATGTACTCTAAGCGAATAAAGTGGAACCTTGGTTAGAGAAGGTCCAATTCTAAACAAAATGTACTCTAAGCGAATACAGTGAAACCTTGGTTAGAGAAGGTCCATCTCTAAGAAAAATGTACTCTAAGCAAATACAGTGGAACCTTGGTTAGAGAAGGTCCGGGTTGAAGCAAAATGTACTCAAAGCAAATACAGTGGAACATTGGTTAGAGAAGGTCCGACTTGAAGCAAAATGTACTCGAAGCAAATACAGTGGAACCTTGGTTAGAGAAGGTCCGACTCGAAGCAAAATGTACTCTAAGCGAATACAGTGGAACCTTGGTTAGTGAAGGTCCAATTCTAAGCAAAATGTACTCTAAGCAAATACAGTGGAACCTTGGTTAGCAAAGGTCCAATTCTAAGCAAAATATACTCTACGCGAATACAGTGGAACCTTGGTTAGAGAAGGTCCGTCTCTAAGCAAATACAGTGGAACCTTGGTTAGCGAAGGTCCAATTCTAAGCAAAATGTACTCTACGCGAATACAGTAGAACCTTGGTTAGAGAAGGTCCGTCTCTAAGCAAATACAGTGGAACCTTGGTTAGCGAAGGTCCAATTCTAAGCAAAATGTACTCTAAGCGAATACAGTAGAACCTTGGTTAGAGAAGGTCCGTCTCTAAGCAAAATGTACTCTACGCGAATACAGTGGAACCTTGGTTAGAGAAGGTCCAATTCTAAGCAAAATGTACTCTAAGCGAACGGTTATCTTCCACAAACAAATAGAGAAATGATGGATTTTAAGACAAGCAAGAAATTGAGGGCAAACTACCGCATTTTGCTGCCTGGAGGGGCTGTTGAAAAAAAAACATAAACAGGAAGTAAAATGACAAAGTGGAGCTATGAATGGCACCTTCAAGATCCAGTGGGGAATTTGGTGCTTTATTCAAAAGCATCCTGTTTAGTTGACAGGCTGTATTGGTAAACACTCATCCATGTGAATATATATGCTAATGTTTGCACACATCGTTATTAGCAGCCGACGAATGACGATGCTATCTTATCTTCAAGGCGGGGTCATAGTTCACCTCATTCAGTTCATGCGAGGCCGTGTATTTAAAAAAAAAAAGACATCCTTGTGAAGAATACTGACTGTTTCAGCCCTTCCAGTTCTTGCACAAATAAAATCTGGCAAGTTTTTGCGCTCTCGACTTTGGCACGTGGACGCATCCCACTTGGCTGTTTGTGTGTGCGTGTGTTAAAGCACGGTCGGTGCGTTGCCGAGTGCCAAAAGACTAAAGAGAATTGCCACGAGCAATTAAGAAGTTGTGAGTCAGAGTGTGCTAATTCTGCTCTCCACTTCTCCACTGAATACTTATTAGTGTGAAAACACAGGGAAGGAGCTGTGGTCTTCCCATGTGGGAGAACTGCTTTTATAATTGGGGTCCTGGTGACAGTAGATTGATGACATTTTGTTAAAATTAGAAGGGAACACACTGGATCGCTGGTGCATGTGTCAGTCAAGACTAACTAGTGGATGTGTGTGGATTTTTTTTACATTTTCTAACTGATATTGCACTCTCAACCAATCAAATTAGGGAGTAACTTGGTTTGAGTTCAGACTCACGGTACATACTGTAGCACAGTTCAGCTTGTTTTACAATATTTTAGCAATAAATGTAATTGGGATTAGTTGGAAATGCATATTTTGCTTAAAGTCGGACCTTCTCTAACCAAGGTTCCACTATTTGCTTAGTGTACATTTTGCTTACAGTTGGACCTTCTCTGAACAAGGTTCTACTGTATTTGCTTGGAGTACATTTTGCATAGAGTTGGACCTTCTCTAACCAAGGTTCCACTGTATTTGCTTAGAGTACATTTTGCTTCGACCCGGACCTTCTCTAACCAAGGTTCCACTGTATTCGCCCAAGGTTCCACTGTATTCGCTTCGAGTACATTTTGCATAGAGTTGGACCTTCTCTAACCAAGGTTACATTGTATTTGCTTAGAGTACATTTTGCAGAGAGTTGACCTTTCTCTAACCAAGGTTCCACTGTGTTTGCTTAGAGTACATTTTGCTTAGAATTTGACCTTCTCTAACCAAGGTTCTACTGTATTTGCTTAGAGTACATTTTGCTTTGAGTCGGAAAATCTTTAACCAAGGTTGCACTGTATTCGCTTAGAGTACATTTTGCTTAGAGTTGGACCTTCTCTAACCAAGGTTCCACTGTATTTGCCCAAGGTTCCACTGTATTCGCTTTGTGTACATTTTGCTTACAGTTGGACCTTCTCTAACCAAGGTTCCACTGTATTTGCTTAGAGTACAATTTGCTTCGAGTCGGACCTTCTCTAACCAAGGTTGCACTGTATTCGCTGAGAGTACATTTTGCTTAGAGTTGGACCTTCTCTAACCAAGGTTCCACTTTATTTGCTTGGAGTACATTTTGCTTCGAGTCGGACCTTCTATAACCAAGGTCGCACTGTATTTGCTTAGAGTACATTTTGCTTAGAGTTGGACCTTCTCTAACCAAGGTTCCACTGTATTCACTTAGAGTACATTTTGCTGAGAGTTGGACCTTCTTTAACCAAGGTTCCACTGTATTCGTTCGAATACATTTTGCATAGAGTCGGACCTTCTCTAACCAAGGTTCCACTGTATTTGCTTCGAGTACATTTTGCATAGAGTTGGACCTTCTCTAACCAAGGTTACATTGTATTTGCTTAGAGTACATTTTGCAAAGAGTTGACCTTTCTCTAACCAAGGTTCCACTGTGTTTGCTTAGAGCAGGGGTCGGCAACCTTTACTATGAAAAGAGCCATTTCACCCACTTGCCCACTAAAGAAAAATAGCCTGGAGCCGCAAAACGTTGTATGTTTAAAACAACATTGGAGGGGAAAAAAAAAGACGAGTTGGAGATAAACTTTTGTTTTTAAATGAGCTCTAATTTATTTTTTAGAATCGTCAAATAACTCATTAATAATAATTAATAACTCAAATAACTCAAAGTATTACTCATTTCCCTTCATGTTAACCTGTCAGAGAGAACTGGATAGCATCCTGTCTGCTCATTCAGTCACCAGTCAGAACTCAGTCAGGATGCATTCATGGTCTCACACAAAGTTGGATTTTTGTAAACTCATAACAAAGACGTGCATTTTCACCACACGGGTGCTAAAAAATATTCAAGCATTGCAAAGGGAGCCGCAACAAAGAGGCTGGAGAGCCACATGCGGCTCTGGAGCCGCGGGTTGCTGACCCCTGGCTTAGAGGATATACAGGTTGCACTGTATTCGCTTAGAGTACATTTTGCTTAGAGTTGGACCTTCTCTAACCAAGGTTCCACTGTATTTGCCCAAGGTTCCACTGTATTCGCTTTGTGTACATTTTGCTTACAGTTGGACCTTCTCTAACCAAGGTTCCACTGTATTCGCTGAGAGTACATTTTGCTGAGAGTTGGACCTTCTTTAACCAAGGTTCCACTGTATTCGTTCCAATACATTTTGCATCGAGTCGGACCTTCTCTAACCAAGGTTCCACTGTATTTGCTTAGAGTACATTTTGTTTCGACCTGGACCTTCTCTAACCAAGGTTCCACTGTACTGCCACAAGCCCTTTAGGATCCTCCCACTAAATGAGTAATTTCATTGTTAAAAGTTTCATCACTCTGTCATGATGACAATAAAGATGAAATGATGTCTTCACAATATAACTAAAAGGGAAAGAAGTGAACAGCACATTTTCTGCACAGTAATCATAATTTTATGAGCTCCCTTAATCCGTGGAACGTGTACTTTGCTCAGCTGCAGACAAAAATGTAGGACCCAAAACAAGACAGAATTGAAGAAAAATACTGCGCGGGGCGATAGTGTTGCCTTGCTCTTGCAATAAAAGCATCATTGGTGTCTGTAGGGGAGCAATAATAGAAAGCCAAACGTCGAGCGAGGCAATATGTGGCGCATGACAAATGATAAAAAGGCCTTCTGAACCGAGATAAGCAATGAGCCGAGGCAAAGGAGGGAGGATGAGGAAGAGGGAGGGGAAAAAAGAGGGTAGGCGCCAGATATCCGAGCACCTGCTCCGGAAGAAAAAAGGGATTAGAGAGGGGGAGCCTTGTCTTTAAACTGTGCTTACACGTCCTCTCAGGTGTGAACGCTTCCTGCTGCCGAGGGCCATCGCTGGATGGAGGAAGCCTTTTTTTAAAAAAAAGTGCTACAGTGTTGCCGTTTAAAGCAAAATTGAATGTTGATGCTAGAACACGGGGACAACGCCGCGTTCCGCAATTGAGGGATGGAAAAAAAAAGTAGGCCTCTGAGCGATGAGCTTCTCATCTATTACCATGAGAGGCCATTTCATTTCAATTTGTCGCTGGAAGGGAGGAATAAAGGCAAATAAACAATAAATACAGACGCTTTTCCAGGCGGTCCCACAGGCACGTTTTTTTCATATAACAGACAAAGTCTTAGAATAATATGAACTGGGGGACTCCTTGTAGCTGAATGCTAACTGATTATTTTTTTTTTCAAAACACGCTTAACAAGTTACATTTAGGAAGTCTATTATGTTTACATTTACGCAACGCCACAGTCTGATAAGAAGTAGGAAGTGTCGTTAGTTTTCAGGGAGGAAGAAACATCCGGATATAAAATAGAGAACATAAAATTGAAATTGGAATCTTCAATTATTGTTTTAATTTTTTTAAAAATTCTGTAGTTTATCGCCCCGTCAGGTGGCTATCGTACTTTGTTCATTATAGTCTCAATTTTTGTTTTTTTTGTCAAATATAACAAACTCACAATATCACTCAGACATGGCAACAAAACGTTTTTATAAAACATTTACTCTTTCTTTCTTAATTTATTTCAGACATGCATACTATGTTACATTATTTCTCACATATATACTTACAATACAATACACTTACAATATCTATTTATATATATATACACACACACACCTCATTACTACACATGTCTGAAAAGGAGCAGGAAGAAGCAAAGCTTATTAAATCCTACCCCTTCTCCACTCCATAACAGTTACCAATTCAATAATTGATTTTTTTTTCCCACCCCAACAAAACCCCAGGACATTGCCGAAGCACACTACCAACCCACCTGGCCCTGACCCCGAAAAATTACAAAAATTCAAAAAAAAACCCCAAAAACCTTAAATTGTATTATGGAAAGCAGGAAGTGAACAAATGTAACAGTTACTGATTATAAAAGTACCAGATGGAGGGGTAGGATTTAATAAGCTTTGCTTCTTCCTACTCCTTTTTGGACATGTGAAACTGTGAACTGATTATGTGATGCATTCAATTGTAATCTGATGCATGTTCAAATGAAATAAAACCATAAAAAATTTAAAAAAAATAAAATAATTTTTTTACTTAAATTAAAAAAAAAATTAAATTATATTAGGAAAGCAGGAAGTGAACAAATGTAACAGTTAGTGATTATAAAAGTACCAGATGGAGGGGTAGGATTTAATAAGCTTTGCTTCTTCCTACTCCTTTTGGACATGTGGAACTGTGAACTGATTATGGGATGCATTCAATTGTAATCTGATACATGTTCAAATGAAATAAAACCATTAAAAAAATAAAAAAATATATTTTTTTTATTAAATTAAAAAAAAAACAAAAAAACTTAAATTATATTAGGAAAGCAGGAAGTGAACAAATGTAAGTTTTTTTTTTTAATTAAAAAAAATTACCATAGATAGCTCAGACAGGAAGTGTTGTGTTCAGGAGAATAACGGAACTTGTGGGGGTATGCTGTTGCATATTGAATGAAACCGATTAAGTCGTTGCCAGGAAACCAAATGAACCTTTGAAGTATTAATCTTTTTACATTGGTATCGATATTATCGATATTTGGGTCAACCCACCACCACTAATAAACACAAATCAGGAAAACAGAACACAGCAAAGCAGGAAGTAAGTACAAAATAAGAGCATCAAAAGCTGAAAGTGCTGTCGGTAACTGGGATGCGTCAACGACCACGTCCTTCCAGCTTATCGTGATGGTTCCATTCCGGATCCCAACACACTGCATTGTCACTCTAGCCTATGCCTCATCATGTCTTCCCGTACTATCATCATCTGGGAATAAGTCATTAAGACACACTCTGTGTACTGTAAGTATTGTTTAGCTGACAGGAATTGTGACTCAGCTCGGCACACTCCAATCGTAAAAAGGTTACGATTTACGGAATTCTTGGCTATAATCAAAGAACCTTTAAGAACCGGGGAAAACAAGATGTATTGCAAAAATAAGTATAAAAAAACATAACTAAGGCATAAACATACACAGTAACCAAGCTGTCAAACTGGCTGACAGAGAGCATGACAGTACCCGGACTAAACTAATTCACAAAGCTGGCAGGACCCCTCCAGGGGACGGGTTGGACGGTAAACGCAATACAGCCAGCAGGACCCCCTTAGGGGGGGTGACTGGATTGGCATATCCAGCAGAGCAAAACTGGAGGCAAAAACTGATAGTGCAGGAGTAAGGGGGTGTTGCAATGGAGACAATGGATTGGCTGGCTGGCCACCAGTCCAGGGTGTACCCCGCCTCTCGCCTGAAGAAGACAGCTGGGATAGGCTCCAGCACCCCTGCGTCCCTTGTGAGGATAAGAGGTAGAAAATGAATGAATGTATTGCAGTATTTGATTA
Organism: Doryrhamphus excisus; assembly: GCF_030265055.1. Classification (NCBI taxonomy): domain Eukaryota; kingdom Metazoa; phylum Chordata; class Actinopteri; order Syngnathiformes; family Syngnathidae; genus Doryrhamphus; species Doryrhamphus excisus. Next base: position 11,272,472 of record NC_080487.1, on the reverse strand, counting down.
GACTAATAATAGGCTATAGTCAACCACAAGACAGCGATCAATTAATTAATTTATGAATTTTTGAAACTTAATGACTGTATTATGGACTGAGTGGTTAGCGCGCAGGTCACACAGCTAGACCAGAGTTCGATTCCACCCTCGGCCATCTCTAGCCGGGTTTTCTCCGGGTACTCCGGTTTCCTCCCACATTCCAAAAACATGCTAGGTTAATTAGCGACTCCAAATTGTCCATAGGTATGAATGTGAGTGTGAATGGTTGTTTGTCTATATGTGCCCTGTGATTGGCTGGCTGGTCACCAGTCCAGGGTGTACCCCGCCTCTCGCCTGAAGAAGACAGCTGGGATAGGCTCCAGCATAGCCCCCCGTGACCCTCGTGAGGATAACCAGTAGAAAACGAACGAACAAATATTAAATACCACAGGCTGCACTGCGGTCGAGTGGTTAGCGAGCAGACCTCACAGCTAGACACCAGGGTTCAATTCCACTCTCGGTCATCTCTGTGTGGAGTTTGCATGTTCTCCCCGTGAATGCGTGGGTTTTTTTCCGGGTACTCCGGTTTCCTCCCACAAAAACATGCTAGGTTAATTAGCGACTCCAAATTGTCCATAGGTATGAATGTGAGTGTGAATGGTTGTTTGTCTATATGTGCCCTGTGATTGGCTGGCCACCAGTCCAGAGTATACCCCGCCTCTTGCCCGAAGACAGCTGGGATAGGCTCCAGCACCCCTGCGTCCCTCATGAGGATAAGTGGTAGAAAATGAATGAATGAATGAAGAGTAAGTAAGACAATTCCATATTTTAAACATCTCCTTATAAAATCCAGCCATCATTCTAATCAGCATTAGTAACATAAAATCCAACTTGATTAATCAATAGTATCTTTCAGGAAAGTCACGTGATGAAATTCCAGCTAAAAACATGAATGGATGAGTGCAGACATTGTGAGAAGCCAGACACATTTGTCTTGATGAACTAGCTGACTCTTGCTTGTCGAGTGAATAGAACATGTTCCTCTGCTGTGTGTGTGTGTGTGTGTGTGTGCTGTGTAACTTATTGACTCGCACTCTATGATTCCTTGTGTGTGTGCGTTCACTGGAAGGTTGCACAAGGCTAGAAAATCTATACAGCAGGAAGCACACAGGTGGAGGAAAGGCAGCCGGTGTCCTCTTCTCCCTTTTTGAAAGGTGCTTCTGTCAATGATTCATCCTCAACCGTGTTGAAGAGGCGCACTTGAACACAGGCTAGGATATCTTTGGACTTTTTTTGTCTGTACTTGGGACCCGTGGAACGATAGGGGATGCACCGTCTGTTGTGAGTCGGGATTCAAATTTGGGCAGGATCCGAGTTTCCCCCAACGTTAACGTTAAAAAGTGCGTTTAAGGTCATCCATGCACTCCTACACATATCAACATATAAACAATAATACTCATATGGTTAATTAACAGGAAGTACAGTTTTTTACAATACATTTTTTTCAGTAATTCATGCATTCATTCATTTTCTACCGCTTATCCTCACAAGGGTCGCGGGAGCGCTGGAGCCTATCCCAGCTGTCTTCAGGCGAGAGGCAAGGTACACCCTGGACTGGTGGCCAGCCAATCACAGGGCACATATAGACAAACAACCATTCACACTCAAATTATAAAGTAATAAAAATTAGTAATTGCAATAAATTAAATAAAACTAAAGTAAAAGCACAATTAGTTAGAAGTGAGCTGTATGACATCTTTCTTTTTGTTCATTTTTTAAAAAATAAAAAATAATAAACTAATACAAATTATTAATTGGAATAAAGTAATTACAAAATAAACACAAAGCACGATTGGACCCAATATCCATACATCCATTTTCTGTACCGCTTCGTGGGGTCGTGGGGGGTGCTGGAGCCTATCCCAGCTGTCTTCTTCAGGCGAGAGGCGGGGTACACCCTGGACTGGTGGCCAGCCAATCACAGGGCACATATAGACAAACAACCATTCACACTCACATTCATACCTATGGACAATTATTTGGAGTCGCTAATTAACCTAGCATGTTTTTGGAATGTGGGAGGAAACCGGACTACCCGGAGAAAACCTGGCTAGAAAATGGCCGAGGGTGGAATCGAACTCGGGTCTCCTCGCTGTGTGGCCTGCGCGCTAACCACTCAGTCCATAATACAGTCATTAAGTTTCAAAAATTCATAAATTAATTAATTGATCGCTGTCTTGTGGTTGACTATAGCCTATTATTAGTCAAATCAAATACTGCAATACATTCATTCATTTTCTAACTCTTATCCTCACGAGGGACGCAGGGGTGCTGGAGCCTATCCCAACTGTCTTCGTCAGGCGAAAGGTGGGGTACACCCTGGACTGGTGGCCAGCCAATCACAGGGCACATATAGACAAACAACCATTCACACTCACATTCATACCTATGGACAATTTGGAGTCGCTAATTAACCTAGCATTTTTTTGGAATGTGCGCGGAAATCGGAGTACCCGGAGAAAACCCACGCATGCACGGGGAGAACATGCAAAGAATTGAACTCTGGTTTTGTAGCTGTGAGGCCTGAGTGCCAACCACTCGTCCACCGTGGCGATTGTTGTATAATAGTGCAGTTTTTTTCCTGACGTTTTCAGAGTGAATTTGACCAATGATTTTCTCAAAATATCACAATTTTCATTTATTGTGCTTGCTTGTGAAAGTACCATCATGAACTCAACTTAAAAAATAACAAATGTAGTCTTTTGGATCGTCCTTTAGAGCAATTAGTGGCTGAGCAGTGTGCCAAAGACACCCGTACATGGCAAGGTTTATGGAGTCTGCTTATCATCATTGCGGCCAAACCTTAGCAGGGCATATTATGTATGTGGACAAGTGGATGTCGAGTTCACAGAGCTTGATTCTATTCTAGTGTCCTTGGTTATGGCTACCCTGAGAGGGCCATTTGCGACTCTAAATATGCCGTATATGAATATGAATATGAATATAACACATATAGTCCAGAGTGTTTGGATCAAATTTGGTACTAATCTGAAAAATAGTGCAGGTCAAAATGTTGAATTCAAACCGAATTTTAGGTTGCTGGGTTTGGTTCTGGTGTAAAATTGAAGATTCCCAAATATAGCCTAAGAATCACGCATATTCATATAGACTTTTTATTCATGTAATACCAGAAGCTAAAGTTTCTGAAGTCTTGCATATGGCTCATAAATGTCTTCTTTAGCAGTACCGTCATGCGGGTCCTTGGAGAGCGTTGCGGCACATTTTTTTTTTTACCCCCCCCCCCAGTCTCTTCACTTCAGTCATCGACTGCCGCTCGTCTTGGCGCCTTCATCGGCTCACCAGCCGTTCTAGTGTATTCCCACAACGCAAATACCCGTAGACGCTTGCAGATGCCGAGTCCAGGATTTTAATGTAGCTTCTTTCAATTAAATATTTGTCGTTGGAATGTGGCGTTCTGCTGTGTGGGGGGCCCCTTTCTTGTTACGAGTTTGCAGGTTGAAGACTTTCCGATGAGATACAATCATGATACAAACATGAGATCAGTAATCTTATGAGACATGAAGACCAGGGGATATGTCATGGATGAGATTCGGGTGGAAAAAAAAGTTTGCCTCTCAATCAGTGTGGAAGTGGTATTTTTTGTCTCATTTATTCTTCCTCATGACTCCATTTGAAACACTTTCTTAAGTTTAAAGTAAGGTAATTTAAGTTGCGGGAAGATAATTTATGCACATAATGGTGGTGGAAAAGAATTTCAGGATTTTGACGTAGCTTCTTTCAATTAAATCTTATGTAGTATTGTGGTCATACCGATCAGTAATGTCATGAGACATTGAGACCAGGGGATATGTCATGGTTAAGATTAGGGTGGGAAAAAAAAAGTTTGCCTCTCATTCAGTGTGGAAGTGGTATTTTTTGTCTCATTTATTCTTTCTCCCCACTCCATTTTAAACACTTTCTTAAGTTTAAAGTAAGGTAATTTAAGTTGCGTGAAGATAATTTATGCACATAATGGTGGTGGAAAATAATTTTAGGATTTTAACGTAGCTTCTTTCAATTAAATCTTATGTAGTATTGTGGTCATACCGATCAGTAATGTCATGAGACATGGAGACCAGGGGATATGTCATGGATAAGATTAGGGTGGAAAAAAAAAGTTTGCCTCTCAATCAGTGTGGAAGTGGTATTTTTTTGTCTCATTTATTCTTCCTCATCACTCCATTTGAAACACTTTCTTAAGTTTAAAGTAAGGTAATTTAAGTTGCGCGAAGATAATTTATGCACATAATGGTGGTGGAAAATAATTTTAGGATTTTAACGTAGCTTCTTTCAATTGAATCTCATGGCTTGCCGTTGGAATGTGGCGTTCTGCTGCGCGTGGGTGCCCCTTTCTTGTTACGAGTTTGCAAGTGGAAGACTTTTTGATGCGATACAATGAACGTTTGCCTCTCAATCAGTGTGGAAGTGGTAATTTTTTGTCTCATTTGTTCTTCCTCCCCACTCTATTTTAAACATTTGAGTTTAAAGTAAGGTAATTTAAGTTGTGTGAAGATAATTTATGCACTTAATGGTGGTGGAAAAGAATTTTAGGATTTTAACGTAGCTTCTTTCAATTAAATCTCATGGCTGCCGTTGGAATGTGGCGTTCTGCTGCGCGTGTGGGCCCTTTCTTGTTACGAGTTTGCAAGTGGAAGACTCAATAAGTCATTGATTATGGCCTAGTATTACTCTAGTATTATGTAGTATTGTGGTCATACCAATCAGTAATGTTATGAGACATGGAGACCAGGGGATATGTCATGGATGAGATTAGGGTGGAAAAAAAAGTTTGCCTCTCATTCAGTGTGGAAGTGGTATTTTTTTCTTTTGTTGTTCCTCCTCACTCCATTTGAAACACTTTTTAAGTAAGGTAATTTAAGTTACGTGAAGATAATTTATGCACATAATGGTGGTGGAAAAGAAAAGTAACAATTGTTATGGAAGTTCCAAACTTCCCGTATTTCATCAATATTACCTGTGTAGCAGAAATTGTCTCACTGTCAGAATTATGAATTGAATATAAATTTTAAATCATATTTTATGAATGTGTTATGCACTGAAATAGTAAATGTGGCTACTAGTTACTAATTTTTTTTGTTGAAAATGCTACAAAATTTTGCCTTTTCCCAGAGGGCATTCTTAATAAATAAGAAAAATAATCTTAATAATTACAGTGATTTTATTATTTTTCCCATATTATTGTGAAAACAAACTATTTTAAAGAATACCGTACATGATCTGACGCCATGTACCCTCTACTAGTGCACACTTTATTAAAATTAACTTGAAATATTGAACATTAAATTGATTATACATTAAAAAATATATATATTTTACATGGTCATATTTTGATTAAGTTTGACCATAATTTTTGACGATGGTTTAAATCTACATATCACATATATCATCACCATAATGCAGTATCGGAAGTACAAAAATACATACAACCAAAATGGAATCCTCACTCACGGCGACAGATTTTCACCCCTGCGCCACTCGAGGATTAGAAAATTAGAAAATTAAACACTCATAATGTGCAAAATATTCATTACACTTACTTATTTCTTCATATGATGCACACAGAGCAATTACCAACTCTGTGCTGTGTCTCCTTTTGCTCCATTGTTATTGAAGCATTGACAATGAAGCATTCAGGCGCACTTGTAATTGTGAGTGTTTGGCGCTAATTATTTTTTTTCATTGATATTCATGTAAAAAACAATATTTACCCATCGAAACGTCCTCAAAGTTTCATTAAAAGTAGTTTTCACATAATCCTACTCACAACAAAACACGATAGTGGGAACTAGTTCCCTACAGAAGATTTAAAGTGCTTCGACAGTAGGATGGAAAAATGTGTTTATCAGGAAGAAAAGCGTCTGCTGTCAAAAGCTTGCGCTTGTGAAATGAAGTTTTTGGCACTTTGAGTGGGAAATAAACCACAATTAAAGTTGTGATGAGTGAATGTCAGTGAAGTGTTTTTTTTTTTTTTTTTAAAGCAGGGAAGGAGGCTGAATATGTAAGACAGGCTGTAGCATTGTTTTGATCATTTCAGTTTTTAGATCACAAACTGGAGGAAAAAAAAAGATGCTTGGATCAAGAAAATATTTTTCTTAGTTGATGTGGAGCATCAATCTCATGTTGCCGTGGTTACCCGCTTATCTGTAGCTTTGAAATATCTGGACTCAAGATGACTTTTTATTAAAATCTTAATGCATTTTAATCATCATTGTTCTTTTTAAGTGACTAGACGTGAGTAAAAATGCAAAACATAACCCTAAGACCGTTTACTTAGGAAAAAGTCCCCGCAAAAGTCCCCACATTTTGAATAAAATATATCAGATTAATCTACTTAATTATTTTCTTTGAAGCCAGTCAGTAATTTAATCACCAGGCGTTGGAATTCTATGCATTTTTAAAATGTTTTTTTTTCACAGTCATTAAACTACAAATTACAATGGAGTACAACACATACTTCAAGTCATAGTTCCACAAGTCCAAAAGGAGTAAAAAGAAGCAGAATTGTTTTAATTTAATTTAATTTAATTTAATTTAATTTAATTTAATTTAATTTAATTTAATTTAATTTAATTTAATTTAATTTTTTATTAGCTTTATACATTATTTTAACTGTGTATTGCAATGTTTGATTAGACTAATAATAGGCTATAGTCAACCACAAGACAGCGATCAATTAATTAATTTGTGAATTTCTGAAACTTAATGACTGTATTATGGACTGAGTGGTTTGCGTGCACGCCACACAGCTAGGAGACCCGAGTTCGATTCCACCCTTGGCCATCTCTTTTTGCATGTTCTCCCCGTGCATGCGTGGGTTTTCTCCGGGTATTCCGGTTTCCTCCCACATTCCGAAAACATGCTAGGTTAATTAATTGGCAACTCCAAATTGTCCATAGGTATGAATGTGAGTGTGAATGGTTGTTTGTCTATATGTGCCCTGTGATTGGCTGAAAATGGGCCAGCTGGGATAGGCTGAAAATGAATGAATGAATGTATTGCAATATTTGATTTGACTAATAATAGGCTATAGTCAACCACAAGACAGCGATCAATTAATTTGTGAATTTCTGAAACTTAATGACTGTATTATGGACTGAGTGGTTAGCGTGCACGCCACACAGCTAGGAGACCCGAGTTTGATTCCACCCTTGGCCCTCTCTTTTTGCATGTTCTCCCTGTGCATGGGTGGGTTTTCCTTCCACATTCCAAAAACATGCTAGGTTAATTAATTGGCGACTCCAAATTGTCCATAGGTATGAATGTGAGTGTGAATGGTTGTTTGTCTATATGTGCCCTGTGATTGGCCGGCTACCAGTCCATAAGCGGCATAGAAAATGGATAAATGTATAAATCTTTCAATGCACAACATTTTAGTGCTTTTGTTCAAACTGATTAGCATCTTTTCTACAATTCCAGGATTTGTCGTCTGACATCGTTGCCGTTGAGTTACACGTTTATCAGACGAAATACTACAATCCAGTCTGTATTTGTACTTAGTATTGACGACACAAGCGATCGCGTCATTCGTAATCGCAAATGAAACGTGTGTTCCTGTTTCATATTAAACAAAGGTGTTGCATTTCCAGTAATGGAGTTATTTTAGCCGCCACCTTCCTAGGGAGTGTTTGCACCTTGTTATTGCTCAGGTTGCTATCTATCTTCATGCTCAGGTGGATGTCAATTAGGTGACCCAAGCATGTAATTGATTTGGCTGTTTGTGATGTTCTCACGGTGTTCCTATTTCCTGCCCTTCTCCGAGGCTTAGCCCCCCCGACCCCCCCCCCCCTCTCATGTACGTACGTGCACTATATTTTAATTACTGACTGGTTAAATATGATCTATGTAATCCATTTAATGCATACGGGCTTGTCACTCTATTATTTCATTAGCTTAAGCTCCAAGATAGAACCCGGACGTTATTGGGTGAGTATAGCAGTCATTACGGTAAAATCAGATATGAGAACAAATTACATTTTTTTGTCTGATCTGGAGTGAAGACAGTCTCTATTGACCATTATGGTTCTCAATTGGCTAATCCCTAGGAATTTAAGTTGATACGATAAAATTAATCCAATTTATGAAATAGCAATCAAAAATAATAATCAAGTTATACTGAAATATGAGAAGTGTGCTTAAGTCATAATAAAACATGTTTCACACGGCCATTACGGAGAGCAAATAGGATTGTGTATCTATATATATATATATATATATATATATATACAATGTGGGAGGAAACCGGACTACCCGGAGAAAACTCGGCCAGAGATGGCCGAGGGTGGAATCGAACTCGGGTCTCCTCGCTGTGTGGCCTGCGCGCTAACCACTCAGTCCATAATACAGTCATTAAGTTTCAGAAATTCACAAATTAATTAATTGATCGCTGTCTTGTGGTTGACTATAGCCCATTATATATATATGTGTGTATGTATATATATATATATATGTGTGTGTGTGTGTGTGTGTGTGTATGTATATGTATATATATATATGTGTGTGTGTGAGTATATATATGTGTATATGTATATATATGTATATGTATGAAAAAACACAGAGACACAGAGATGCCCGAGGGGGGAATCGGACCCGGGTCTCCTAGCCATGTGACCTGCGTGCCAACCACTCAACCACCGTGCAGCCAGATTTATACAATAAATATATAGAAATCTGTACAAAAAAATGAATTAAAAAAAATATATGTATGGGTTATTTTTTAATAAATTTATGATCAAACAATGTCAAACTCGATGATGCAATGTCAGCAGACATTGTGTGTGTGAATTTTGAATTGTTGAAGAAAAACAGAAAAGCTTTGAAAAGGTAGAAAAATCACAGCAGCTGAAGCTTGACTGAAATGCTTTGGAAATACAGTATGTTAAAACGTAGAATGAAAGTAAGTGTTTTTCTTTACTTTTCTGTTGCTTATAGACTGTACTGTAGAGTATGTTTACCTGTACTAAATATTAGCTTGTAGTACCAGCTAACGGAAACACGACAATAGCAAGTAAAGCTAACGAAAAGCGGAAATAGGAGCTATCTTTGCAAAGGCATAATTTAGGCGATCTATCTGGTTTGGGATGTCGAGAGGGTTTAAGGTGTACCTAATGGTTCTTTGTGCATCTGCGGGTTCCACCGAAATGCGCTTTAAGAACATCTGCCGGCTTCTTGCGTGTTGCCGTCAGGCGAAGTGAAAGTGACGAGATTACATTGATGAGAAAATCCACACCCACTGAGTGACAGTGAAGTGCACTCACTCTTATCCATGTGCTGCTACTGACGCTGCGGGTTATTTGATCGGAGCTGACAAAAGGTATTTCAGAATGTGGAAGGAAACGGTTGGTTTGGAGGGTGGGGGGTTGGGGGGGGGGTGAGGATCCTACAGAGATGGCTGCCTAATGCCTCTCAATGACAAGCGAGTCTGAGAGTTCCAGCATCACAAGTAAAATGTCATTAGTGTCCTACGCTTTTGCTCTATGACAAGATTCTTTTTTTTAAATTGTCCTTCTGTGCCGTGACGCACCCCCGAGTGAGGCTGAACAAATTACCTCGGCTGCATGTCATCCCACTTAGATGAGAGAGAAGGACGAGGTGGGCGGGGCTTGTTGGATGTCACCGTGAGATGAGAAACATTGATACCAATCTGTGTCGGGAACCGATTACACCTTAAAAGGGTCCCGCCCATACAGTTTCAGCATAATCTCTTAATATAACAATAATACTGCAACATATAGATAATGTCTTCTAGTCTTCTAGTTAATTTTTCAGGTATTTTTAAGTCGTATTTTAATATGGTAATGGTTTTATTTCATTTGAACATGCATCAGATGACAATTGAATGCATCCCATAATCAGTTCACAGTTCCACATGTCCAAAAGGAGTAGGAAGAAGCAAAGCTTATTAAATCCTACCCCTCCATCTGGTACTTTTTCAATCAGTAACTGTTACATTTGTTCACTTCCTGCTTTCCTAATTTATTTTTATTTTTATTTTTATTTTTATTTTTACTTTTACTTTTACTTTTACTTTTACTTTTACTTTTACTTTTACTTTTACTTTTACTTTTACTTTTATTTTTATTTTCTTAGTTGGCCCTTCTCAACCCTTCAAACCCCTTTTAAAAAGTTGCCCATATTGTAACTGTTACATTTGTTCACTTCCTGCTTTCCTAATATAGTTTAAGTTTTTTTTTTTAAATCACGTACCAAAGTACGAGGTGATAATACCATACAATATAGTTCATCTTCAAACAGCTAAAAAAATGCATAAGGCTAAAAAATAACTAATTACCTAAAATGTCATCCAATACCTTTGTTCACTTCCTGCTTTCCTAATATAGTTTAAGTTTTTTACTTTACTTACTTTTACTAATTTAATTTAATTTAATTTAATCGTAGAGGGAAATTCCACTGTGTTTTTCTTACTATTGTGGTTGTTGCCTCATTCTTAGTTGGCCCTGCTCAACCCTTAAAACCCCTTTTAAAAAGTTGCCCATATTGCTTTTACATTTTGTATCTAAAATGCCATAGCATTTCAGTATGTGGAATTAAACGATGGAATGGATTGAGTAAGACCCTCAAACAATGCACAACAAATTCGTAACTGTTACATTTGTTCACTTCCTGCTTTCGTAATACAGTTTAAGATTTTATTTTATTTTATTTTATTTTATTTTATTTTATTTTATTTTATTTTATTTTATTTTATTTTATTTTATTTTATTTTATTTTATTTTATTTTATTTTATTTTATTTTTATCTTTACATTACCTTACCTTACCTTACTTTACCTTACTTTACCTTACCTTACTTTACCTTACTTTTCCTTACTTTACCTCACCTTACCTTACTTTACCTTACTTTACCTTACTTTACCTTACCTTACTTTACCTTACCTTACCTTACTTTACTTTACCTTACCTTACCTTACTTTACCTTACTTTACCTTACCTTACCTTACTTTTCCTTACTTTACCTTACTTTACCTTACCTTACCTTACTTTACCTTACCTTACTTTACTTTACTTTACCTTACCTTACTTTACTTTACCTTACTTTACCTTACTTTACCTTACTTTACCTTACTTTACCTTACCTTACCTTACTTTACCTTACCTTACCTTACCTTACCTTACCTTACCTTACCTTACCTTACTTTACTTTACCTTACTTTACTTTACCTTACTTTACTTTATTTTATTTTATTTTTAATCGTAGGGGCAATTCCACTGTTTTTTTTTTACTATTGTTGCCTCATTCTTAGTTGGCCCTGCTCAACCCTTAAAATCCCTTTTAAAAAGTTGCCCATATTGCTTTTTACATTGTCTATCTTAAATCTTGCCACGCTCTGCAACATGTGGCCAGTTAATTTTTTTTTTGTGTGGCGTTGTTTTCGAGGCTAGCAAACGCATACCCCAAGGATGTCATTTGGCACATGTGAGATGTGTAGCCCAGAGCTCTCCCAGTGATTAACACGAGTGCCGCAGACTTAAATGAGTTGACACGGTCTAATTTGGGATGACAGGCGGTGCACGTGGCTGACTGTGGGTGTGCAGCAGGTTGCGGATGTGTCACTTTTGTATCGTCAAAATTTGCACCCCCCCCTTAGCGGCGAGCACATTTTGATGTGCGCGATGCACGTGCATTGCTGGAACATCACTCGTCTTTGAATTACAAACGAGCTCGTCTTGAGTGACTCACTGACCAATTTATTCAGCCAGTCCAACGCAATCACTTTGAGTGACTGTTCAACAATATGCATTGCATGACATCACAACACGAAAGACCCGCGCAGCAATATATTTGAAGTCCGTCTCTTCATTAAGTGTGTTGTTTCTGTGAAATATCTCCCTTTTTAGCTTTGTAAACAAGCCTCTGCATCATTTAATGTATTGTCTCCGTGTCCTATAAATGGGACATCGGTCAGAGAGGCTACCTCCTCTGGCCAATTAAGAGAGAAAATTTACAACAAACATCCCAAACTGGATATCTAATAGCGCACTAGACCCATGCATTATTAAGAAAGAGGTTGAATAATACATAAAGGCTGGTGATTCCCAAATTATTCTTTGCACTGTGTTTGGACGGCACTGGCCTGGAGCTTGAATTAATGAGACGCTGGCTAAAACTTTGCTGCTTTCAACAGTGAATCGGGCTTAACTGGTCATGAGCATTCCAAGACTGGCTGGAGTAGAAAGTATTTCTTCTACAACAGGAGATTCGGACACGTGGTTGAACGGAATTGCCGGAAGTTGTAGTTGATAGAGTCGTACAGTGGTTAGCATGTTGGGCACAGAGTCAGGAGATCGGGATCTGTCCAAAAGTGGGGAAATTATTATTATTTAATTTTATTAATTTTTTTTTAATTTTTTATTTTTCACATTTTAATTTATGTTAATTTTACTTTACTTTACTCAACTCAAATTTTATTTACTTTACTTTGCTTTTATTTACTTTTATTTACTTTTATTTACTTTTATTTACTTTTATTTTATTAATTATTATCCCATTTTTTGTTTATTTGTTTTTTGGATATTTAGATTTTTTTTATTTTATTTTGAATGTCTACACGACCGTGCATCAGTCACTGCGGGCACAATCGTGCATCAGTCACTGCGGGCACAATCGTGCATCGGTCACTGCGGGCACGATCGTGCATCGGTCACTGCGCGCACGATCGTGCATCGGTCACTGCGCGCACGATCGTGCATCGGTCACTGCGCGCACGATCGTGCATCGGTCACTGCGGGCGCGATCGTGCATCGGTCACTGCGGACGCGATCGTGCATCGGTCACTGCGGGCGCGATCGTGCATCGGTCGCTGCGGGCGCGATCGTGCATCGGTCGCTGCGGGCGCGATCGTGCATCGGTCGCTGCGGGCGCGATCGTGCATCGGTCGCTGCGGGCGCGATCGTGCATCGGTCGCTGCGGGCGCGATCGTGCATCGGTCGCTGCGGGCGCGATCGTGCATCGGTCGCTGCGGGCGCGATCGTGCATCAGTCACTGCGCGCACGATCGTGCATCAGTCACTGCGCGCACGATGGAATAGTTCAGTGACGGAATCATCAGCATTAATGAGTCGATGCGTTTTTCTATGCGGCGTGAAACTGACTGAGCTTCTCCGCTTGCCGAGTGCCAGTCGAGGAAACACGGCTTTCACAAGGAACATGACGCTGACAAGAAGAAAGAGGGATTCACAAGGAAACTCGGAAATAACCACCGGAATGTCAAGACCTCATTGTTTTCCCGATAATCCATAATGATGCTTTTGGAGGACACCCAAACCGTAAAAAACAATCAAAACTATTAAAAATTTCCTAAGCCACAACCGACCTATCAAGGTCAGTCTCTGAAACCTAAAATAACCAAATGTTGAAAAAACTCAACAACACCCAGAAAAAATGGACTCCTTTAACCAACAACATATGAACTGAGCTTCACACAGTGGTACCTTCAAGACTCCTGAGATGATGCAATTATTACCTAGGTGTGGACAATAGCTCTGTGAGAAATCTTTAGCTTAGTCCACAGCAACTTGGGACAAAGACGACCAGAAATAGAACATAGCGCGGAGTCACATAACAATCCCTGACACAGGTAGCGGGATCTTTGCCTGTGTTTTTATGTGTGCAGGGATTAATTTTCCTATCCCACTGTGTGAACCCCATTAACCATAATCCTATTTTACGGTGTTGGATGGCAAGTTATGTGCTCGGTCTTTGTGCTTTTTGTAGGAAGTCATGGAAAGAGAGGAAGGCTGTTGGGAATTATTCTATTATTGTTGCACAGGATAGACTTTTTTTTGCAGAAGCAAACACTACCGAAGAAGTGAATTAACAATTTGGTTCTTAGTTCTTTTCGGGGGGATTGGATTAGTTCATAATTATACTTTTTGTAAAGTCAACTGAAGGATCTAAATTGTTCATCGCCAGTGGCGTCATTAGGCCTATTTAGGGGGGCTTCAAAGGCATATTTTTTATTGATATTTTTAATTTTTTTTTTATTTTTACATTTTATTTATTTTTATTTATTTTATATTTTTTTCTATTTTAGGGGACTTGATTTTTTTTTATTGATTTTTTCTTTTTTTTTTTTACAAAATAAATCTCTGACAAATTTCATATAATAGGGTCAAAGCAGGCTAATACTAGCCTCCTACTACTACTGGTAGTAGTATTAATAATTTAAAAATAAAAATATTTATTTATTTATTTATTTTTATATTTATTTTTTCTATTTTAGGGGGTTGATATTTTTTATTGATTTTATTATTTTTTTTAATTGATTCTTATTTATTTATTTTTTTACAAAATAAATATCTGACAAATTTCATATAATATTGCAAAAGCAGGCTAATAAGCAAGCCAATAAGCAGGCTAATACTAGCCTACTACTACTACTGGTAATAGTAGTAGTAATAATCAGAAGAATAATAATGATTATAGTAATAATAATAATAGGCTAATTAATAATATAATAATGATTATTATATAATTGATCACTGTCCACTGGACAGAACGGTTGCAGAGTTTGGTTTTGCAGTGTAGATTGTGTGTACTTGTGTAAATTTAATAGTGACCTAAAAAAATTACAAATTAGTATCAATCTGTCCAAAATTGGGAAAATTATTATTATTGAATAATTTTAATTTTAATTTTAATTTTAACTTTAACTTTAACTTTAACTTTAACTTTAACTTTAACTTTAACTTTAATTTTTTATTGTTTCATTAATTATTATCCCGGTTCTTGTTCGTTATTTGTTTTTTTGGATATTTAGATTTTTTTTATTTTATTTTTGTAAAATTATTTTGAATTATTTTTAAGCCCCCCCGTCCTCAGAACCTAGTGACGCCCCTGTTCATAGCTTAGTACTTAGTACTTCATAGCTAAGGTAAGATATCATCTAAATGGTATTGCAGGGAAGTTAAGCTGCATCAGAACCAGACAATAAATGATGAGAATGATTCTGCAAAGTGGAGTATAATTCTACCATATTAGGGTTAGCCAAATATTAAAAACTAAGCATCCCTAACATAACATGAAATACTTTTACTGGAGCGTACTTCAGATAGCTTCAGTCGACCGTATTCCGCTTCTTCTTTTTTGCTTCTGCAAGCTGCATTGATTGCATCAGTCAGAACCACACAGCAGGTAGGAGTCTGCACAGTGGAGACTTGGTCTATAATGCTGTCGTAGCAGGATAGGCTAAAGTTAGCGCATGCGTTTTTTCATATGATATTTGAATGAATATACTATATATATATATATATATAGTATTCATATACTATATTTTGCTTCTTCTTTGTTTTTTTTTGCACACTTATTCCAGAGGAAGTTATTTTATAGTTACATATTTTATATTTTACACTTTTATGAGAACGGATTATTTGTGTGTATTTGTGTACAACTGCACGGTGGTCGAGTGGTTAGCGCGCAGACCTCAAAGCTAGGAGACCAGGGTTCAATTCCACCCTCGGCGATCTCTGTGTTGTAATTTGCATGTTCTCCCCGTGCATGCATGGGTTTTTTCCGGGTACTCCGGTTTCCTCCCACATTCCAAAAACATGCTAGGTTAATTAGCGACTCCAAATTGTCCATAGGTATGAATGTGAGTGTGAATGGTTGTTTGTCTATATGTGCCCTGTGTTTGGGGGGTGCACGTTGTTAAGTGGTTAGCGCTAAGGTCCCGCAGCTATGGCACACGGGTTCTATTCCCTGGCATCTCAGGCATCTCTGAGTTTACGTTCTCCCTGTGTGTGCATGGGTTTCCTCCCAAATTGTCCATAGGTATGAATGTGAGTGTGAATGGTTGTTTGTCTATATGTGCCCTGTGATTGGCTGGCCACCAGTGCAGGGTGTACCCCGCCTCTCGCCTGAAGAAGACAGCTGGGATAGGCTCCAGCACCCCGGCGACACTCATGAAAATGAATGAATGAATGAATGAATGAATGAATAAAAATGGCTGCTGGAATAAATACATATACTGCATATATAACTACAGTACTACAGTAAGAGTATTGTGCCACATCAACCAGACAATACACTACCAATGTATGATGCAGAATATTAACCAACTACTATGCAAGCTCAAAAGACTCAGTAAGTGGTATGAATATGAGTGTGAATGGTTGTTTGTCTATATGTGCCCTGTGATTGGCTGGCGACCAGTCCATGGTGTACCCCGTCTCTCACCCGAAGACAATTGGGATAGGCTCCAGCACCACGCCAATTAACCTATGTTTTTGGAATGCTAGGTTAATTGGCGACTCCAAATTGTCCATAGGTATGAATGTGAGTGTGAATGGTTGTTTGTCTATATGTGCCCTGTGATTGGCTGGCGACCAGTCCAGGGTGTACCCCGTCTCTCACCCGAAGACAATTGGGATAGGCTCCAGCACCACGCCAATTAACCTATGTTTTTGGAATGCTAGGTTAATTAGCGACTCCAAATTGTCCATAGGTATGAATGTGAGTGTGAATGGTTGTTTGTCTATATGTGCCCTGTGATTGGCTGGCGACCAGTCCAGGGTGTACCCCGTCTCTCACCCAAAGACAATTGGGATAGGCTCCAGCACCATGGCAATTAATGTTATTGGAATGCTAGGTTAATTAGCGACTCCAAATTGTCCATAGGTATGAATGTGAGTGTGAATGGTTGTTTGTCTATATGTGCCCTGTGATTGGCTGGCCACCAGTCCAGAAGACAGCTGGGATAGGCTCCAGCACCCCCGCGACCCTTGGTAGAAAAACCGGTAGAAAATGAATGAATGTGTACAACTTCCTGTGACCTTGAGGAGGCTAGAAGATGATGAATGGATGGAATATGTTCTTGTAGTCAATAACGCCCAAGAGCACAAATGCCTTTGTGGAAATTCCCCTCACTAAACACACACACACACACACACTCGCCTGACTAAATACTCGCAGTTAGTCTTCCGAGATGGCCGGACGTACTGCAGATACCAGGGTCGGTAGGTAAGGATGTGGCTTTTAATGTGGAACAATCAATACACAGATGGGGGGTTGCCGTCAACGGCGGTGCAGCAAAACCACCATTAAAAAAAAAAAAATGGCCGCCTTTTTGATGTGTCCTTATCCTGTCGGTCTTGGGGTAAACACGGCATGATAGCGGAGTCTCAGGGAGGATGTGGAGGGCAAGAAGTCATCTATTATTCACTAAAAAGCACATCTTCACGGCCTGGATGCACACTGGTGTGGAACACCAGTTCTGGCTGAATGTGGGGGGGGGGGTGCAGGGGGTCGGACAGTCAAACTTATGCGGCCGTAAATATGCTACATCAGGGAGACCCCATAATAGGATGAACTTTACCTGACATTAATGGACGTTAATCAGTGCTGAGAACGAATGGCTTCCGTATAGTCGTCCCCCATCGGGGGACCCATAGGCGCACCGGCTTCCAGTGGCCTTGGGGCCCATAAATTACATCCAGCCATGATGCCTCCTTTGTATTTAGCGCCACATGTGACTGTGGGAGGCTTTAAGTATGCATCTGTTCTGCTGCCGCTGACTCATTTGATGAACATTGAGTTGCATATTTGAAACATATAAGTATAAGAATTGCAAATCTGCATTACCTTGGAGCACTATTTTTATTTTTTAGTTTTTTTGCTCACATGAACCTTCTCTTCTCATTCCTGTAGAGATGCAATTTAATACTAAGCACTTTGAATGGATGTTCTTTATCCAAATATGATCAGATACATCAGATCTAGTGCACTTAAACACCCTTTTATGTTGCATATTTTACATACATACAGAAATTTTGTAGTAAATTGTTCAAAAAATATGTCTTTCAGTCATCAGTTTACGTCCAACTCTAACCGAAATGTACTCTAACCAAGGCGTGTCAAATTCAATTGCACAGGTGGTCAAAAGTCAAAGCCGCTCAAGATATTACATGCAGAAATTTTTGTAGTAAATTGTTCAAAAAATATGTCTTTCAGTCATCAGTTTACATCCAACTCTAACAGAAATGTACTCTAACCAAGGCGTGTCAAATTCAATTGCACAGGTGGTCAAAAGTCAAAGCCGTCTCAAGATATTACATACAGAAATTTGGTAGTAAATTGTTCAAAAAATATGTCTTTCAGTCATCACTTTACGTCCAACTCTAACTGAAATGTACTCTAACCAAGGCGTGTCAAATTCAATTGCACAGCTGGTCAAAAGTCAAAGCTGTCTCAAGATATTACATACAGAAATTTGGTAGTAAATTGTTAAAAAAATATGTCTTTCAGTCATCAGTTTACGTCCAACTCTAACCGAAATGTACTCTAACCAAGGCGTGCCAAATTCAATTGCACAGGTGGTCAAAAGTCAAAGCCGTCTCAAGATATTACATACAGAAATTTGGTAGTAAATTGTTAAAAAAATATGTCTTTCAGTCATCAGTTTACGTCCAACTCTAACCGAAATGTACTCTAACCAAGGCGTGTCAAATTCAATTGCACAGGTGGTTAAAAGTCAAAGCCGTCTCAAGATATTACATGCAGAAGTTTTTGTAGTAAATTGTTCAAAAAATATGTCTTTCAGTCATCAGTTTACGTCCAACTCTAACCGAAATGTACTCTAACCAAGGCGTGTCAAATTCAATTGCACAGGTGGTCAAAAGTCAAAGCCGTCTCAAGATATTACATACAGAAATTTGGTAGTAAATTGTTCAAAAAATATGTCTTTCAGTCATCAGTTTACGTCCAACTCTAACAGAAATGTACTCTAACCAAGCCGTGTCAAATTCAATTGCACAGCTGGTCAAAAGTCAAAGCTGTCTCAAGATATTACATACAGAAATTTGGTAGTAAATTGTTCAAAAAATATGTCTGCACGCTCACGCATAAAATTAATCAAAATATAAGATGATAAAAGTCAGCTAAATAAGTACAAGAAATACTAAAATAAACGCTAAAATCTGTTAAATGTGGGATTTGTAATTGTAATACTTTGAATGTGATGGTGGAAAGTGAAAACCTTGGTTAAAGTAATTCATCAATTTAAGTCCGACTCTAACAGAAATGTACTCTAACCAAGGCATGTCAAACTCTCTCTTGGCATACTCTCTTGGCATAGTGCAACCTCATGCTATTTGTCAAGCATGTTAACTGAAAAACATCCTAACCAAGGCGTATGCTAAGCAAGGTTCCACTGTATGTTTTTCTTTGTTTTTTTTTTTCCAACTTGTTTTTTTTTTTCCAACTTATTTGACTTATGGATGCTTTTTGGATGATATTATGTTGTTTTCAATTTACTTTCCACATTGCATAATTTTGGGGTCAGTGCATGGTAGAAAGTGAAAACCTTGGTTAAAGTAATTCATCAGTTTTAGCCCGACTCTAACCGAAATGGACTCTAACCAAGGCATGTCAAACTCTCTCTTGGCATACTCTCTTGGCATAGTGCAACTTCATGCTATTTGTCATGCATGTTAACTGAAAAACATCCTAACCAAGGCGTATGCTAACCAAGGTTCCACTGTATGTTTTTCTTTGTTTTTTTTTTCCAACTTGTTTTTTTTCCAACTTATTTGACTTATGGATGCTTTTTGGATGATATTGTGTTGTTTTCAATTTACTTTCCACATTGCATAATTTTGGGGTCAGTGCATGGTAGAAAGTGAAAACCTTGGTTAAAGTAATTCATCAGTTTTAGTCCGACTCTAACCGAAATGGACTCTAACCAAGGCATGTCAAACTCTCTCTTGGCATACTCTCTTGGCATAGTGCAACCTCATGCTATTAGTCAAGCATGTTAACTGAAAAACATCCTAACCAAGGCGTATGCTAACCAAGGTTCCACTGTATGTTTTTCTTTGTTTTTTTTTTCCAACTTATTTCAATGCATGGATGCTTTTTGGATGATAGTGTGTTGTTTTCAATTTACTTTCCACATTGCATAATTTTGGGGTCAGTGCATGGTAGAAAGTGAAAACCTTGGTTAAAGTAATTCATCAGTTTAAGTCCGACTCCAACCGAAATGTACTCTAACCAAGGCATGTCAAACTCTCTCTTGGCATAGTGCAACCTCATGCTATTTGTCAAGCATGTTAACTGAAAAACATTCTAACCAAGACGTATGCTAACCAAGGTTCCACTGTATGTTCTTCTTTGTTTTTTTTTTTTTTTTACCAATTTATTTCAATGCTTGGGTGCTTTTTTTGGATGATATTGTGTTGTTTTCAATTTACTTTCCACATTGCATAATTTTGGGGTCAGTTTGGGAGGGGGGGGGGGTAAATTATGGGTTTTTGAACTAGATTGTTGTGTTGCCACGAGCGGTTGAGATGTTTTTGAAAATATGTGATGTGGGATAGCCGATGTCAGCGCATCTTTCTCCTCCCACTCTGACCTAACTCCCCCCCCACCCCCCAAACACACACACACACACTACACACTCACTAAGGCATTTCATTATTGTAGTTTTCATATTTGATATTTTTCCCAAAGCGCAAAGTGTTCACGTTCATATATTCAAACAGAAAAATCAACGTGACAAATAAACATACAGCCACAAGCAGTCTTTTTTGATTCATTTCCAATTTGTGAGAATCGCAGCCTGTCGTCAAAAGCAGTCAGGTTTATCCTCCGAGATCTAACTTCCCGTCTCAAAGACAAGATTTTTTTTTATTTTATTTTTTTTGGGTTAGTGTTTGCGGGGTGACAGCGCAACACAAATAAAGCACACAACAAAGGATGGCGGAAAGCTGTAACAATATGGCAATGTGTTTTGCATGGATGGATGCACATGAGATTAGCTGGCTTTTTTTTTTTAAGCAAACTCCTCATGATGAGGCATCTGAATAAAACTCATTAGCATTTTTATGTAAGGGCTCTTTGTAATGCTATGAGAATCAAGCATTTATTTTACTGCTATGGATTATAAAATATACTATTCTACCTGAGGTCGCGCGGTGATCAAGTGGTTAGCATGGTGGCCACACAGTCAGGAGATCGGGTTCGATTCTCCGCTTGGGTATCTCTGTGTAGAATTTCGAAATTATCCATAGATATAAATGTGAGTGTGAATGGTTGTTTGTCTCTATGTGCCCTGTGATTGGCTGGCTGGCCACCAGTCCAGGGTTTACCCCACCTCTCGCCTGAAGACAGCTGGGATAGGCTCCAGCACCCCTCTCTCGTGAGAATAAGTGGTCTTTGTGCTGCACGGCGCTTAAGTGGTTAGTGCTAAGGCCTCGCAGCTATGTCACCCGGGTTCGATTCCCCACTGAGATATCTCAGAGTTTATGTTCTCCCTGTGTGTGCATGCGTTTCCTGCCAAATTGTCCATAGGTATGAATGTGAGTGTGAATGGTTGTTTGTCTATATGTGCCCTGTGATTGGCTGGCCACCAGTCCAGGGTGTACCCCGCCTCTCGTCCCAAGACAGCTGGGATAGGCTCCAGCACCCCCTTTTGTGAGGATAAGCGGTAGAAAATTAACAAATTATACAAGTGGTTTTTGGGGCTGCACGGTGATTAAGTGGTTAGCGCTAAGGCCTCGCAGCTATGTCACCCAGGTTTGATTCCCTGCTCAGGTATCTCTGAGTTTACGTTCTCCCTGTGTGTGCATGGGTTTCTTTCCAAATTGTCCATAGGTATGAATGTGAGTGTGAATGGTTGTTTGTCTATATGTGCCCTGTGATTGGCTGGCCACCAGTCCAGGGTGTACCCCGCCTCTCGCTCGAAAACAGCTGGGATAGGCTCCAGCACCCCCCTCTCGTGAGGATAAGTGGTCTTTGTGCTGCACGGTGATTAAGTGGTTAGTGCTAAGGCCTCGCAGCTATGTCACCTAGGTTTGATTCCCCACTCAGGCATCTCCGAGTTTACGTTCTCCCTGTGTGTGCATGCGTTTCCTGCCAAATTGTCCATAGGGATGAATGTGAGTGTGAATGGTTGTTTGGGACCCAAGTGGAAGAGTGAGGTTACAGGGAGAAGAGATACTGAAAATTTTAAGTACAACCCCTAAAGGGAAAAGCCAAATGAGAAACAAATAAATTTTGTAGTTCTTCTCTGATTACCGGTTGACGACGGCGTCTTATTAAAAATATGTATACTTAAGTATTTTTAAGTATTTTTTTACATGTTTTTGGCCCAAATAAAGTATTTTGAAGCATAAAAAATGGTTAATTTAACTAAAATACAAATTAAAAGTATTATCTTAATTGAAAAAGTTGCAGTATTTTCACAGTTTGGTGATTGTGTGTGAGAATAGTGTGTGTAATTAAATAAGTACAATAAGTATTATTCATACTATATACTGTAAGAATATAGTAATTGAGTTTTTTCTAATGATGTTGAATATATTATATATGTTATATATAAATATTATAGTTTAGAGGTGATGTAATTGAGACACACTTCTCTTTAGAGACACTAGGGGGCACACTGGCATTGCTTTGCATTGGGATTGCTATGATGTGCTGCCATGCATTAAAACAGTAAGAGTGCATTTTTTGGGGGGCAGTTTTGCAGTGTTTTCATGGTTTCTTATACTGTGTCCATGTAGATTGGTTTGTTGTCTTAGTGGAGGGTGCGATGACATGTTTGAACCCCGCTTTCCGAGCGGTCAAATCCGCCCGGCGAAGTCTCAACTTGAAGTACAGTCGCTCATAAATGATCACGCCGCTTTGTGGTTTGTTTGCCGGGTGGAAGGGTTGGAAGCCTGGCGCCTCCCTCCCCATCCTCCTCTCTCTCTCATCCTCTCCCTCCCTTCAGCCTCCCCTCCCTGGGGTGTGTCTGTGCCTCTCCTCTCCATGCAGTGTGCGTGCGTGAGTGAGTGTGTGCTGCTGTTGCCGCCGCCGCCGCCGTTGCCGCCACCGCCGCCGCCTCCTCCCTTCCATCTGCATCTGCTGCAGAGCTTTGCCAACAAGCATCTCTACGCACGGCGTCTTCTCGCTCGTTTGTCCATCCGTCCA
Source organism: Doryrhamphus excisus (assembly GCF_030265055.1). NCBI lineage: Eukaryota > Metazoa > Chordata > Actinopteri > Syngnathiformes > Syngnathidae > Doryrhamphus > Doryrhamphus excisus. The sequence goes on along the minus strand of NC_080487.1, from coordinate 11,249,499 downwards.
TGCCGCCATGGAGACAGAACAATCATTGTACGTCACTTTCGGAGTGTTGAGGACGGAGGATGGGTTGCACGGAGACGCATCCCTGGACTGAGGCAGCTGCCGCCAGGAACAACCGCATCATTTTTTTCCCTCTCCATCTCTCTCTCTCTCTCTTTCTCTTTCTCGTCTATTCTTCCTCCCTCTCTTCATCTCCGATTCTGCTGCTTGCGCCACTGTGGGAATGCAGCTGAGGTGAACCAGTCCTGAAGGTGTCCACCTGTCTTCTCGCAAAACACCAGGAACGGATATATTTTACAAACATCCCTGGTACGAGGGTACGTATCTCGGTCTGGTTCAGGAGGACCTTGGAGGTGCTTGGACGGCATCAACTTCTACAGATACTGGATTACTCCAAAAAAAAAAAAAAAAAACGGGGGGGGGGAAAAAGGTGGCGGACTTGAACTTCTTCTTTTTCACTGGATGGATTTACGGCGTTGATCTTCATCACCTTGCAACCCGGATCCTAGTACCCGTCTTTTGTTTTAAACAAGGGAGTAAAGCAGTTTTTTTGGGATTTATCATTTTTTTTTGAGACATCCTCCCCTTTCCACCCTTACCTGTGTATAACCTGTGTGTGTGTGTTTTTGTGCATGTGTGTGTTTGCTTTCTTGTCCGCCAGAGGGAGTGTGTGTCGCTTGTGCTTGCATGTTGTAGCATTTATTTGGTTGTTATTGACTGATATGCTAAGCTAGTAGTGTTGAGAGCGTGTATTTGAGTGTATATATATATATCTATATGTATAGAGAGAGATCTATACATTGAGATTATATATGTATATATATAAGTAGGTTTGATGTGTATGTAAGATGTGCCTCCTTGCTTCTCCGCCATCCCTTCCTCAAGTCTTTGGGCAACCTGTTTGACCTCCAAAGCTCCCCTGAGAGACCAAAAAAAAAGCAGGATGAGTGAGCACTCGGGTGCAAGCACTCTAGCGGCCATGACACTGGAGGAGCCCGGGGCCGAGCAGGCATCCCCGAGAGCCCCGGGCCCGCTCCGATGTGGCCCCTGCGCTGTGTGGCCTCGCCAGCAAACCTGGCTGTGCGCCGTACCCTTAATAATGGGTTTCGTGGGCTTGGGACTTAGTCTCATGCTGCTTAAATGGATTGTGGTTGGATCCGTTCAAGACTACGTCCCGACTGATTTGGTGGATCCTAAAGGTAGCCTGGGGCAAGACCCGATATTTCTGTCTAAACCCAGTGCCATGCCAAAAGGGCCGGAGATTTCAACTGCGACAACGTCACCGGCTTCCGCTACGGCAATGGTGTCGACGACAACGCCGCTAGCTGCCGACGGGACTGCCCCGGCGCCGAGAACTCGATCCGGTCCACCTGCCAACCACTCTGCGAATGGCAGCGCGGCTGACGGCAACCGAGCCCCGCACCTTCATAACCGCGTCGGGACCCGTGTCGGCGGCACCGCAGTCATCACGTCCACCACCCGTTCCCCCCGACTCACACCACCACCACCCGGCGGAAGTAAGGAAGTGACCCCTCGCAGCACAGTCAGGAAAGGAAGCGGCCGTAACAACGGCCACTCAAAAACGGGGCAGGCCACCACCGGGGCCCCCGCCAACTCCAGCACTTCCGCAACCGCTACTGTGAGAACCACCGCTAAGGTCCAACCGACCACTTCTCAGCCTGCCGCCCACCCTGTAAAACCCACAGCTCGTTGGACTCACGGACGTCAAGGGAAGGTCCCCGCGACTAAACCGCACCACCGCTTCCGAACTCGTAAGTTACGTTTAATTCTCTTGTTGGGCCTTGGAGGCACCGTTTTTCGTCACTATGGCGACGAATAATCACAATGGCTACTCCTGGATTAAATATGAGTCCACGGTCTTTGGATGTAAATCACTGCCTTTATTAACCTCCTGGGGAGTGGATACTCAACAGATTAACATTAATTTTATTCATTAGTCCGAACTGATATCAGGGGATATCCGCCATGTTTTTTTTTTTTTTTTTACCCCTTCCTGTCTTTATCTTTCACTTATGCATTAATCCGATACGGATCTTCCCTGTGGAGGATTTTTTTCTCCTTCCTTGCAAGGAGTAGAACCTGTTTTGTCCAAAGCTTTGTAACTGAAGGTTTGTTTGTGTTGGGGGAAACAATACCGACGAAGGGTCGAAACCCAGCGGGGGGGGAAAGGTGAGCTCTCAGGAATCAGATGTAGCAAGGCCCGCAACAAGCCCCGTTTAGACGAGAAGATGAGTGGGCCGAGTGTTGCGGCTTTAGCTGCTGAGAGGGAGGGAAGAAGAAGAAGAAGAAGACTCAGGGGTGGTGGGAGGGTCGGTTGGGGGGGGGGGCTGTATGGATGAGATTAAGGTTGCAAAGGACGAGTGGGTAGGAAATGTGGAAAACAAGGAACTGGAAGAGAGTGCAGCAGTTACAGTAAGGAGTGGCATATGGGGGGGGCAAGTTGTGCATACTTTGCATTATGCAAAGATGCTTCCTAATTATTCATAAATCGCAACGACATATTTTACCTGCTTTTTCATCCCAAAAATATGAACATTGAATCACTCTATTTCTGGTTTGTTGTTGTTTACTTGCATACAGGATGCAGCAGTGCTATCAATTTCATAGGCTGATCACATGACACGGTTTCCGTCCAATGCATCGTTTTTTTTTTTTTTTTGTATGAATCGTGTACTAAGAGTAGCACTCAATCTGCACGGTGTCCTATGTGGTGAGCTGCATAGTGACCGGATCGTGTCCTTCACAGTGTCCTGCATATTTGTATTTTCATGCATGAAGGGTCTATGTTTACAACTCTACATGAGAGTATTTTCCCACATGTTTGCTTGCCAGGCAGATTTAATAGAGTTCAATTACAGTGACTGCAGAGGAAGTTCAAACCTACACTTACAAGTATTAGGAGTTTATTTAAAATCACAATATTTAAATTTCCTGATATATGGTAATGGTTTAATTTCATTTGAACGTGCATCAGATTACAATTGAATGCATCACATAATCAGTTCACAGTTCCACATGTCCAAAAGGAGTAGGAAGAAGCAAAGCTTATTAAATCCTACCCCTCCATCTGGTACTTTTACAATCAGTAACTGAATTTGAAAAATTTGTTCACTTCCTGCTTTCCTAATATAGTTTGTTTTTTTTGTGTTTTTTTTTAATAATGTACCTCGTACCGAAGTACAGGGTACATTATATGACCAATGACATAATTGGTACCATAGTAACTGTCAATATAGTGATATATATGGTACTTTTACAATCAGTAACTGTTACATTTGTTCACTTCCTGCTTTCCTAATATAATTTAATTTAAAAAATAATTTACATTTTTTTATTTAATTTAATTTGTTCACTTCCTGCTTTCCTAATATAATTTAATTTAAAAAATAATTTACATTTTTTTATTTAATTTAATTTGTTCACTTCCTGCTTTCCTAATATAATTTAATAAAAAATAATTTAATTTAATTTAATTTAATTTGTTCACTTCCTGCTTTCCTAATATAGTTTAAGTTTTTATTTCATAACAAATGTAAGAGTTACTGATTGTAAAAGTACCAGATGGAGGGGTAGGATTTATTAAGCTTTGCTTCTTCCTACTCCTTTCGGACATGTGGAACTGTGAACTGATTATGGGATGCATTCAATTGTAATCTGATGCATGTTCAAATGAAATTAAACCGTTACCATTTATAGCTAGGATGAAAAAATAGGCGTGTCCCAATACAACTTTTTTTCACAACCTTGACTATTGGTCGATAATGATATCAATCTGATATTATCACAAAGCATATATACTTTTATTATTTATTTTGTTGTGTAAAATGTTTGAAAAAAACAGATTTCATTTATTTCTGTATGCACAAAAAAATATGAGTAATTCAAGTGGTTTGCCGCTTTATATTTGAATAAAATATCAATATACTGTAATATCAAAGTAAGCATTTTATCATCTAAAAATGTCCCAAATAGTCCTAAGAAAGTGCTGGTGAACTTATTGAAGATGATTGTTTTGCAGGGCATGACAGAGCAGTGTTGGATGATACATTAGCTATAATGATATTTTCCACATTGGTTCAATATGTGCCATAAAGTGGGTGTGTGTGGAGTTAATCTTTTTCGCTGAGGGGGTAATGCTCCCTAATGCTGTCGATTTTGTGCCGGTCCGGGGATGGCTTGTGTTGAATGATTTTCTGCAGACCGCAGGCTAATCATTGGATGAACAAATAGAGCTCTGTTGAAGAAATTGGGTTTGCAATAAGTTACTTTGTAAACATTCTCTGTTGGGCGTAGATATTGTTGAGTACATTCAAATTGCAATTGTCCACAATGCCACCACATAGTTGTGATGATAACCATAGACCAGGAAGTTGACTTTACAGCGATGAAACAATTTGTTTTGTATGTGGTCTTTATATATGGTTTTTGGGGCTGCATGGTGGGTGAGTGGTTAATGCTAGGGCCTCACAGTTATGGCACCTGGGTTCGATTTCCCGCTCAGGCATCTCCGAATTTACGTTCTCCTTGTGTGTGCGTGGGTTTCCTCCCAAATTTTTCATAGGTATGAATGTGAGTGTGAATGGTTGTTTGTCTATATGTGCCCTGTGATTGGCTGGTCACCAGTCCAGGGTGTACCCCGCCTCTCGCCCCAAGACAGCTGGGATAGGCTCCAGCACCCCCTCTCGTGAGGATAAGTGGTAAAAAATTAATGAATTATACAAGTGGTCTTTGGGGCTGCACGGTGCATAAGTGGTTTGCGCTCAGGCCTCACAGCTATGGCACCTGGGTTCGATTCTCCGCTCAGGCATCTCTGAATTTACGTTCTCCTTGTGTGTGAGTGGGTTTCCTCCCAAATTTTTCATAGGTATGAATATGAGTGTGAATGGTTGTTTGTCTATATGTGCCCTGTGATTGGCTGGCCACCAGTCCAGGGTGTACCCTGCCTCTCGCTTGAAGACAGCTGGGATAGGCTCCAGCAACGCCCTCTCGTGTGGATAAGCGGTAAAAAATTAACAAATGATACAAGTGGTCTTTGGGGCAGCACGGTGCGTAAGTGGTTTGCGCTCAGGCCTCACAGCTATGGCACCCGGGTTCGATTCCCCGCTCAGGCATCTCCGAGTTTACGTTCTTCCTGTGTGTACGTAGGTTTCCTCCCAAATTTTTCATAGGTATGAATATGAGTGTGAATGGTTGTTTGTCTATATGTGCCCTGTGATTGGCTGGCCACCAGTCCAGGGTGTACCCCGCCTCTCGCTTGAAGACAGCTGGGATAGGCTCCAGCACCCCTGCGACACTCGTGAAAATGAATGAATGAATGAATGTAAATACATATACTGCATATATAGCTACAGTACTACAGTAAGAGTATTGTGCCGCATCAACCAGACAATACACTACCAATGTATGATGCAGAATATTAACCAACTACTATGCAAGCTCAAAAGACTCAGTAAGTGGTATGAATGTGAGTGTGAATGGTTGTTTGACTATATGTGCCCTGTGATTGGCTGGCCACCAGTCCAGGATGTACCCCGCCTCTCGGGCTGGGATAGGCTCCAGCACCCCCGCGACCCTTGTGAGGTTAAGTAATAGAAAATGAATGAATGAATGAAAATCATTGGCTGGAGACCCGTCCAGGGTATACCCCGCCTCTTGCTTGAAGACAACTGGGATAGGCTCCAGCATGCCCGCAACCTTTGTGAGGATAAGCGGTATAGAAAACGAATGGTTTGATGTATGGATAACTATCCGGTCATTACAGTATCCTTGAACATCGGTAATGACTTAGGCGGTAGTTAATTATTATATGATGTAAACGATAAGAACAGTATATAATAGGAAAAAAAAATGTTAAATGATCTGTTTTTAGTGTTAAATATAAACTAGTATAACCTTTAAATGTAAAATATCGTCTCCACGGCTTCTTTACTCCGGAGAATAGAAGCTAAGCTGCTAATGTGTTTTATAAATCAGACCCCCCCTTGTGAATGATTGTATAATTATTATGTGTAACACAGTGTGTCTAAAATGTAATAACAGGACGGAGTAAAGGTCCGATGCTGATGATGAAATATTACGTTAAAAAAAAAAGGCAAGCAAGCAGCTTCAGGTACTTTTATCTGCACCCCGAAATTGATATAGTGATAATACAGTTATGTAAAAAAAAAAAAGGGATTAGTTTCTGTTTTTAAGTACTAAAGTCTAAATAAAGCACTTTTTTTTTTTTTTTTACAGTGATGTCATCCTCCGTTGCTTGCTTTTATTTTTCTGTGATATTGTCCTCCTCCGTCTTTCCTTTTATACTTGCTGTCATGAGCATATGGGCAGACGGGAGAACTGGCACGCTTGTGAACATTAAGACAGGCATTGGGAGTTTGAGTGTGTGTGTGTGTGTGCAATTACGCCGTCATCTGTTTTTGTCTGCTATTGAGCTTATTACACGCCACACACACACTCACACTCGTACACACACACTCCAAATCTCTTGTTGACGCCTTTATTGGCTCAGAAGCGCCTGAAGCTTTTGCTTGGATGAATGCTTATTGGTAGGGGGAAACCATCAGGGTGCCATGTTGGCCGGATGCCCATTGCACTCTAATCGCCGACGATGATGCCACACAGTGTTTGTCAAAGTTGGCCGTCAGTGGAATCAATGGATGCTTCCTCAAGTGGGAGTATTATTATTATTAGTCAGTTTGCCTACAGTTGTCCTTTCCAAAAGAGCGCTACAGTACAGAATGCTAAATCATAGCGTACCTTTTTATGATGGATTGTTTGGGATGTGAACGTTGAATGTGATTGGTTATAATGGCGCCGCCCGTATATGTTGATAATAAGCAGAAGTGGAAGGCAGGGTTTCACTCTGGAAATGTGAGGAAAATAAGCAGGAGGAAACAAAAGCTGAGACACAATATTCAGGAAAAACTAGTAAAAACTGTTTTGTTTATATTTGGTTTTGGTTTTGGCCTCAATAATTATATGCAGTAAATAAAGTAGAATATTTATTTAAAAAATAATGCAAAGGCTAATTGAATATTTAACCTCATTTTTCAAGAGTTTTTTTTCAAGTTCTAACTTTATTTGGCCCCATGGCGGGTTATTATATCGGCAAACCGGGGCAGATTTTGGCTAAAATAAGAAAATAATAATAATTATTATTATTATTGCTATTGCTATTGCTATTGCTATTGCTATTGTTATTGTTATTGTTATTGTTGTTATTGTTATTATTATTATTATTATCATCATTATCATTATTGTTATTGTTATTATTATCATTATTGTTATTGTTATTGTTATTATTATTATTATTATTATCATTATTGTTATTGTTATTATTATTGTTATTATTATTATTGTTATCATCATCTTTATAATTATTATTATTATTGTTATTATCATCATTATTATCATTATTGTTATTGTTGTTATTATTATTATTATCATTATTATCATTGTTATTATTATTATTATTATTATTATTCAGAGGCCCCATGACTGGCATTAAGATTGATTTTCATGCAATATTTTACCAATCAAAAATAAAAATGACAAAAAAATGGAAGCAGTAACAGCTGTAAATATTAATATTTTTTTTTACTTTTTTACTAAACAAAATGATATTTTACTACACCATGATCCAACATGGCTGCACGGTGGTCGAGTGGTTAGCGCACAGACCTCACAGCTAGGAGTCCCGAGTTCAATTCCACTCTCGGCCAGTGGAGATTGCGTGGTACTCTGGTTTCCTCCCACATTCCAAAAACATGCTAGGTTAATTAGCGACTCCAAATTGTCCATAGGTATGAATGTGAGTGTGAATGGTTGTTTGTCTATATGTGCCCTGTGATTGGCTGGCCACCAGTCCAGGGTCGCCTGGACTCAAAGTACAGATTTTGTACCCCTCTTATAATTCTAACTGTGTAGAAAAAAGTGCAAACTGTTACCTAATTATCACCCCCCCCCACCCCCCCGCTCTTTGGTACATCTGGAAGTTGTGATGCATAAAAATAGTTTGTCCAGCTGCAATGGTCCTGTGAGTGTGCTGTAACAAAATAATCCCACATAAGGGCTTTGATCAGCTTCATAAACGTCAAGCTGGCCTTCCTAAGCCATTTGGCATTGCTGCAGTTCTTGCCTGGAAATGACATCAACCAGGCAAAGCGCTCACTGCCGCTGATTGGATCGGGCACAATAACAATAAGCCGATGATATATTTTTATAAAAAGACATTTGAGCCTGAGGCTGCACGGCGGACGAGTGGTTAGCGCGTGGGCCTCACAGCTTGGAGACCTGAGTTCAATTCCACTTTTAGCATTCTCTGTGTGGAGTTTGCATGTTCTCCTTGTGCATGTGTGGGTTTTTTCCGGGTACTCCGGTTTCCTCCCACATTCCAAAAACATGCTAGGTTAATTAGCGACTCCAAATTGTCCATAGGTATGAATGTGAGTGTGAATGGTTGTTTGTCTATATGTGCCCTGTGATTGGCTGGCCACCGGTCCAGGGTGTACCCCTGCTCCCAGCTCTCATCTGAAGACAGCTGGGATAGGCTCCATTCAAATTGCAATTGTCCACAATGGCACCACATAATTGTGATGATAACCATAGACCAGGAAGTTGACTTTACAGTGATGAAACAATTTGTTGTATATGTGGTCTTTATATATATATATATGGTCTTTGGGGCTGCACATGGTTAAGTGGTTAACGTTCCGGCCTCACAACTATGGAACCCAGGTTCGATTCCCTTCTCAAGCATCTCCGAGTTTACGTTCTCCCCATGTGTGTGTGTGTGTGGGTTTCCTCCCAAATTGTCCATAGGTATAAATGTGAGTGTGAATGGTTGTTTGTCTATATGTGCCCTGTGATTGGCTGGCTACCAGTCCAGGGTGTACCCCGCCTCTCGCCCAAAAACACCTGGGATAGGCTCCAGTGCCCTTGCGACACTCGTGAAAATGAATGAATGAATGAATAAAAATGGCTGCTGGAATGTAAATACATATATACACTATATATATAGCTACAGTACTACAATACACTACCAATGTATGATGCAGAATATTAACCAACTGCTATGCGAGGTCAAAAGACTCAGTAAGTGGTATGAATGTGAGTGTGAATGGTTGTTTGTCTATATGTGTCCTGTGATTGGCTGGCCAGGGTATCCCGCCTCTCGCTTGAAGACAGCTGGGATAGGCTCCAGCACCCCCTGCGACGCTAAGCAGTAGAAAATGAATGAATGAATTTGAGTTAGCTCCCTACAATGATGTGCATGTGTCTGACACACAACCCCTATATTTAGACACCCCCCCCACCCCCCTCATTTTTTTACTACAACTGTGCAACATTGGATCATGTAAAGGGGATTAAAAACAAAGATGGAAATCCAGTTTGCCGCTCATTTCTCTCTCGGCTGGCTGTCCCAGGAGGTCAGGCTCAGATTTGCCAGGATGCCTCTGAGGTCCTGGAACAAACACCCACTTCCCTTTGCCTCCTCCCTGCCTGCCTGCCTGCATCCCTCCTGGGATAGCTGGGATGCTTTGTTGAGGTGTGCAAGGCTGCAGAAGTGGATGGGATGCACTTTTGCACCGAGAATGGCAGTCAAATAGCATTGTTAAAATGTACTTTAGTTGAGTGTGACCGTGTTTTTCCAACTAATGTTGCTAAAAATTTTACACAAATTTGCTCATCGGTCCCTTAAAGGGGCGTAACAAATTTCGTGGTGATTCGGCGTAACACCCTAAAGTAGAGCGTAGGTCAATTCTAATGTAATGACCCTTAGGGGTATTATGTGTTACTATGTGTTATGTGTTGTGTTTGCGCATGTGTTTCCATGGAGAGATATGTTCCGGGGTTGGGAAGGAAAAGGGGTGACGGACAGGAAGTGAAGCAGAAACCGCATGTTCGGTAGATGTAGGCGTGGCTTATGGCCGCGACAGTAGCTCTTGTTAAGAAGTTTGGGTCTTTTGACCTTAATAAAAAAAAAATATTGTTGCTGTTGTTCCGCCCGTCTGGTCTGGTGTTGGGCTGATCGTAGAGTGTTACAATAATAATAAATCAAATAATACAAATATCAAAAAATAATAAAAAATAAATAAATACTTAATAAAATAAATAAATAAATACAAATTAAAAAAAAATAATAAAAAATAAATAAATACATAATAAATAAATGCAATTATAAAAATATAATAAATCAAATGATACAAATATAAAAAATAATAAATAATAAATAAAACCATAATAAAATAATACAATTATAAAAATACAATAATATCAAATCAAATAATACAAATATAAAAAATAATACAGAAATAGATGATAAAAAGTAGATAATAAAATAAATAAAATTATAAAAACACAGTAATAAATCAAATAATACAAATATAAAAATAATAAATAAATACACAATAAATAAATAAAATTATAAAAATACAATAATAAATCAAACAATACAAATATAAAAATAATAAATAAATACATAATAAAATAATACAATTATAAAATACAATAATAAATCAAATAATACAAATATAAAAAATAATAAAAAAAGAAAAAAATAGATGATAAAATAAATAGATGATAAAATAAATAGATAATAAAACAAATAGATAATAAAATAAATAAATAAACACATAATAAATAAATAAATACAATTATGAAAATACAATAATAAATCAAACAACACAAATATAAAAAATAAATAAATACATAATAAAATAATACAATTATAAAATACAATAATAAATCAAATAATACAAATATAAAAATAATAAAAAAGAAATAAATAGATGATAAAATAAATAGATAATAAAATTAATAGATAATAAAATAAATAAATAAATATAATTATAAAAATACAATAATAAATCAAATAATACAAATATAAAAAATAAAAATAAATAAATAAATAAATAAATAAATGTGATGTGATGTGCATTTCCACCCTTTTTTCAAAATGTTTTTGTCTTAATGTTTGCTGTGTAATGGAAACAGCACGTAAAATCCCAATTACCCCCACGGAAAATGTTAAACCCTGCCCTTACTTGAAGCCATTTTGTAAGCCTTGATGAACAACGCACTTTACTAGCAGAAGCTTCATTATGTCAAATTAAAGGCGAATTAAATGAGTATCTGCAAAAGTAAGGCAACGTATGGCTCGGAGGAGGCGCGGGAACAAAACAACCACTTCAGACATGCAACACTGCTGTTAATTCTTTTGACACCGCCCCGTGCCAACCGGGGCCCGCTTGCTTCCCCAATTATCTACAACCGTCCTCAACGTATTTGCATAACAGGAGTGAAATATGCGAGCTCTTGCAAATTAATGAATTCGCAGTAAGGGTACGCTTTGTTGGCCTTGAACATCTTTTAGCTAGCGGAGACACTTGACACTGATGGGCACCAATTACAAAGCAGAACGCATCAGCGTATTCAAACCGAGGGGTCCAGCCTGCAGACAAATTATCCAGGACTGACAGGCCTTGGCGAATACGTCGAATTTTGTGGGAATTGATCCCGGTGCCCTTTTTTTTCCCGTTGCAAGCTCGACCCTACTGAATCTCAGCCAATCATTAAAGTCGAAATAGGAGCAGGGCAGCGGTGGCGGAAGGGCCCCGGAGAGAAATTAGAGCCGAGTTTAAAGACACGTTTTGGAAAACGCGGCTTCGGATACAAATTTAGTCGCGGGAAAAAACACGTCAAACATGTCATGTCAAAAACATGTCAAAAACAATAACGGAATGGGAGAGACTTATATGGATATCATAGGTGTACAGACATTTTACTTAGCTCTATTATTACCCCCCCCTGCTCATTTTTATGCAGATTGCCCTCAAGGTATCGTGGCGTTCACTTCCATTCTGCCACCATGATGTCTCTCCGACAAAGAACTAAAAGAGGAATATGTAAATCAGGTTGTCAGTGTATTATGGTCTTGGACTTCACTGTGGAGAACATGACATTTTCTATGAGAAATAGATCATTTGGAATTTAAAAAAAAAAAAAAAAGGGGGGGGGGGTCGGTTGGAGTGGTGTGTGACCTTCATTTGTCAGCCCCCCCCCCGAGGAAGTCCGCTTGAAGGTGTTATTGGAGTGAATTGAAACGTGTGGTTTACTGTGTGAACGCTTTGGTTGAATGGAAATGGAATGAAAAATATTTGCAATGAATAAGACGGTCCTGGGTTGCACGGTGGACAAGTGGTTAGCGCGCAGACCTCACAGCTAGGAGACCCGAGTTCAATTCCACACTCTCCCTGTGCATGCGTGGGTTTTCTCCGGGTACTCCGGTTTCCTCCCACATTCCAAAAAAAAAACATGCTAGGTTAATTAGCGACTCCAAATTGTCCATAGGTATGAATGTGAGTGTGAATGGTTGTTTGTCTATATGTGCTCTGTGATTGGCCGGCGACCAGTTGCCCGAAGACAGATGGGATAGGCTCCAGCAACCCTGCGTCCCTCGTGAGGATAAGAGGTAGAAAATGAATGAATGAATGAATGTATTGCAATATTTGATTAGACTAATAATAGGCTATAGTCAACCACAAGACAGCGATCAATTAATTAATTTATGAATTTTTGAAACTTAATGACTGTATTATGGACTGAGTGGTTAGCGCACAGGCCACACAGCTAGGAGACCCGAGTTCGATTCCACCCTCGGCCATCTCTGGCCGGGTTTTCTCCGGGTACTCCGGTTTCCTCACACATTCCAAAAAAACATGCTAGGTTAATTAGCGACTCCAAATTGTCCATAGGTATGAATGTGAGTGTGAATGGTTGTTTGTCTATATGTGCCCTGTGATTGGCTGGCCACCAGTCCAGGGTGTACCCCGCCTCTCGCACAAAGACAGCTGGGATAGGCTCCAACACCCCCGCAAACTTCATGAGGATAAGCGGTAGAAAATGAATGAATGAATGAATGAATGAATGCTGTGTGTGAGTGACGGGTAGAAAAGCTCTGACACGTTTGGTTGTTGGTTTGCAGTTTGTTGATTTTTTTTCTACCGCTTATCCTGACGAGGGTCGCGGTCGTGCTGGAGCCTATCCCAGCTGTCTTTGTTGGATTCATACTGGACTGGTGGCCAGCCAATCACAGGGCACATATAGACAAACAACCATTCACACTCACATTCATACCTATGGACAATTTGGAGTCGCTAATTAACCTAGCATGTTTTTTATAATGTGGGAGGAAACCGGAGTCAGAGTTGAACTCCGGTCTCCTATCTGTGAGGCCTGCGCACTAACCACTTATCCACCGTGCAACCCATAATAATATTGTTTTCCAGTGGAAAAAGTCGTCTTCCAGAGATAGATTGATATTCCTGAAAACAGAAGTTAGCAGAAAGAATGCCCCCAAGCAGATTAGCGCAAGAGGATTCTCTCGGCGTCTTGAAGTATGGATGGTTTTATAACATATGGAGGCGGAGGATATTTAAATACATCCCTAGAAGTCCCAGTTTCTTCCTTCTAAGGTCATTTATAGCGAGAGAAAAAGCATCCCTTTGACAGATAAACATGAGCCGCTTCCAGTATGCATCCTGTGGATGGTCGATAAAGACTCCAGCATGGTGGCATATCTTTAGTACTGGATTGTCCTCAATTACACAAGGGAAACTTGATCCCTAAGTCGAGTCTCTAAGGCATCCTCTTCCTCCACTCTCGTTGTGTACCAAAAACCTCCTCCAGTTGATTTGGCTGACCTTAACCCCTTGCAATGACCCTGAAATTAACCCCGGCACTTGAAGTATTCAGGGTCTACACAAGGCCGTCTAAAAGTGCTACCTTAGGGATTTAGTCCCTGCTACATTCCTCGTTCCCAATATAGTGCAAATATAACTTGAATCCTACGGGGTTTCTTTAAGTACACATGAGGCTATCTTCAACAAATCACAGTATCTGTAGACGAACCTCAGCATCCTCATCTCTGCTACCTCTGGCTAACATGTAATGTCCCTCTGATGTACTCATTCCTGATCCTATCCATCTTGGTCACTCCCAATGAGAACCTTAGCATCCTCATCTCTGCTACCTCCGGTTAACATGTAATGTTCCTCTGATGTACTCGTTCCTGATCCTATCCATCATGGTCACTCCCAATGAGAACCTCAACATCCTCATCTCTGCTACCTCTGGCTAACATGTAATGTCCATCTGATGTACTCGTTCCTGATCCTATCCATCTTGGTCACTCCCAATGAGAACCTCAGCATCCTCATCTCTGCTACCTCTGGCTAACATGTAATGTCCCTCTGATGTACTCGTTTCTGATCCTATCCATCACGGTCACTCCCAATGAGAACCTCAGCATCCTCACCTCTGCTACCTTAACCCCTTGCAATGACCCTGGAATTAACCCCGGCACTTGAAGTATTCAGGGTCTACACAAGGCCGTCTAAAAGGGTGAGTGCTACCTTAGGGATTCAGTCCCTCCTACAGCCCTCGTTCCCAATATAGTGCAAATATAACTTGAATCCTACGGGGTTTCTTTAAGTACACATGAGGCTATCTTCAACAAATCACAGTATCTGTAGACAAACCTCAGCATCCTCATCTCTGCTACCTCTGGCTAACATGTAATGTCCATCTGATGTACTCGTTCCTGATCCTATCCATCATGGTCACTCCCAATGAGAACCTCAGCATCCTCATCTCTGCTATTTCCGGTTAACATGTAATGTCCCTCTGATGTACTCGTTCCTGATCCTATCCATCTTGGTCACTCCCAATGAGAACCTCAGCATCCTCATCTCTGCTACCTCTGGCTAACATGTAATGTCCCTCTGATGTACTCGTTTCTGATCCTATCCATCATGGTCACTCCCAATGAGAACCTCAGCATTCTCATCTCTGCTACCATCCGGCTAACATTTACTGCCCCTCTGATGTACTTGTTCCTGATCCTATCCATCATGGTCACTCCCAATGAGAACCTCAGCATCCTCACCTCTGCTACCTTAACCCCTTGCAATGACCCTGAAATTAACCCCGGCACTTGAAGTATTCAGGGTCTACACAATGAGTGAGTGAGTGCTACCTTAGGGATTTAGTCCCTCCTACATCCCTCGTTCCCAATATAGTGCAAATATAACTTGAATCCTCCAGGGTTTCTGTAAGTACACATGAGGCTATCTTCAACAAATCACAGTATCTGTAGACAAAGCGTACAACTTGGGAAAGCGACAAAAGCAAGCTGGAGGAGTCGCATGAAGTACAAGGAGAAGCGGTGGTCATGCTAGAGGTTTAAATATTAATGTACAGAAAGAGAAATGTGGAATGTGTATCGCCGGATGTATGAATAATTGATGGTGTGTCCCATTTGTAAAGTGCAGGAGATGTCCCATACAGAGGGGTGTCTAATGGCCAGAACAAGGTGTAGGATGTTAGGATACAGAGTTGCCCACCGCAGGTGCTCGCTAAAATTCGAGGAATACTTAATGTACTTCATGTGGTGCGATACAAAATACATAGCGGCATACATTGATGCATAGCACTTCTGCCATGTAGTACAATGCTTTTAGCTTCGTTCCTGGTAGTTTCTGTGTGGAATTTCACCAAAATGGTCAACATGTTGGGTCAACAAATACTAGATCCACAACCATAATAGCTAGCTATCCATCCTGGTCACTCCCAATGAGAACCTCAGCATTCTCATCTCTGCTACCTCCGGCTAACATGTAATGTCCCTCTGATGTACTCGTTCCTGATCCTATCCATCTTGGTCACTCCCAATGAGAACCTCAGCATTCTCATCTCTGCTACCTCCGGCTAACATGTAACGTCCCTCTGATGTACTTGTTTCTGATCCTATCCATCATGGTCACTCCCAATGAGAACCTCAGCATCTTTATCTATCTCTGCTACCTTCGTTTAACATGTAATGTCCCTCTGATGTACTTGTTTCTGATCCTATCCATCATGGTCACTCCCAATGAGAACCTCAGCATCTTTATCTCTGCTACCTCTGGCTAACATGTAATGTCCCTCTGATGTACTCGTTCCTGATCCTATTCATCATGGTCACTCCCAATGAGAACCTCAACATCCTCATCTCTGCTACCTCTGGCTAACATGTAATATCCCTCTGATGTACTTGTTTCTGATCCTATCCATCATGGTCACTCCCAATGAGAACCTCAGCATCCCCATCTATGCTACCGCTGGCTAACATGTAATGTCACTCTGATGTACTCCTTCTTGATCCTATCCATCCTGGTCACTCCCAATGAGAACCTCAGCATCTTCATCTCTGCTACCTCCGGCTAACATGTAATGTCCCTCTGATGTAGTACTCGTTTCTGATCCTATCCATCCTGGTCACTCCCAATGAGAACTTCAGCATCCTCATCTATGCCACCGCTGGTTAACATGTAATGTCCCTCTGATGTACTTGTTCCTGATCCTATCCATCATGGTCACTCCCAATGAGAACCTGAGCATGCTCATCTCTGCTACTGCTGGCTAACATGTAATGTCCCTCTGATGTACTCGTTCCTGATCCTATCCATCATGGTCACTCCCAATGAGAACCTCTGCATTCTCATCTCTGCTACCGCTGGCTAACATGTAATGTCCCTCTGATGTACTACTTCCTGATCCTATCCATCATGGTCACTCCCAATGAGAACCTCAGCATCCTCATCTCTGCGACCTCCAGTTCTGCTTCAAAAAATGACCCAATGAATGCACCTTGTGTTTTTGTCTGCGCTTTTTGCTTGCTATGCTGCCATAAAGAGCCTGCAGTGTTTTTGTGTGACAACATTGAGTAGAGTCCCTTTAAAAGAGTCCCCTTTGGAACATATTTGAGTTGAAAAATTGATGCAGTTTTGGTTGTTGTTTGTCATTAAAGGGTGACGGTGGTGAAAGATTACATATTGGAACAAGTAACATAATCGGTAAGACATTGGGTACATCCATTACCGAGATTTCCTGCCATGATTTTTGTTTCCCAGCAGCCTCAAATGCAGCATCAGTCAACAAGGCTAGGTTAACCCCCCCCCCCCCCCCCCCCCCAACCTTTTACAGGATAAGCAGTAAAGAAAATGAAGGGAAAGTAAAGCTCGGAATGACTCCCTTGACTCCCCTGTTTATATCCGTTGGAATTGGAAGGAATGTATGGATGTTGAATGGCTTTTTTTTTTTTAATATGCGCTTCATATATGCGCCTCGCTGCATCTTTTTTAATGCTTTTTAGGAACCGTGGCGCATATTTGCCTGCTTGTTAAGCACAAATCCTCAATCAATTATTCAGGTATCATTTGTTCATTTATTCATCCGTTGGTGTGTAGAAGACGGGAGTGGCTACTTGCTCGGAACTCGGCGAGGTGTGGGTTTGGTGGGGGGGACACCGAGATAAAGTAGTGCATGCAGCAGTGGCGGCACACTGAGAATTACAAGCCATTAAATCTGATCTGAGACTGTTAGATTCCCCCATATTAAATCATGGACTCAGTGGGGTGAGATGGTGTGTTATCACTTTGTAATAACACAGCGACGGACGAAGAATACGGCTGAGGGGGCGTGGGGCCTTTTGGGGATGATGGTGGTGATGGTGGGGGGGGCGGGTGACTTAAATAGCATAGCAATACATTGTGTGCAATGCCCCGTGTGATTTGTCTATTATGGAGCTTCATTTCTTCCCCTTTTGGTTGGATATCTGGTGCCATTTTTACAGCTTAAATGGAAATATTATATTTAAAATAAATAACAATTTTAAAGTAAATTTCTTGTCATTGCCATGGAAGTCTTATTTTAATCATAATTTATTCATTTTATTATATTGTTTAAATCGGGGGTGTTCACGCCTGTTATAAATATATATATATATATATATATATATATATATATACATTCATTTTCATTTTCTACCGCTTTTTACTCACGAGGGTCGCGGGGGTGCTGGAGCCTATCCCAGCTGTCTTTGGGCGAGAGGCGGGGTACACCCTGGACTGGTGGCCAGCCAATCACAGGGCACATATAGACAAACAACCATTCACACTCACATTCATACCACTTACTGAGTCTTTTGAGCTTGCATAGTAGTTGGTTAATATTCTGCATCATACATTGGTAGTGTATTGTCTGGTTGATGCGGCACAATACTCTTATTGTAGTACTTTAGTGATATATGCAGTATATGTATAGCCATTTTTATTCATTCATTCATTCATTTTCATTAGTGTCAAGGGTGCTGGAGCCTATCCCAGCTGTCTTCGGGCAAGAGGCGGGGTACACCCTGGACTGGTGGCCAGTCAGCCAATCACAGGGCACATATAGACAAACAACCATTCACACTCACATTCATACCTATGGACAATTTGGAAAATTGGACAATTTTGGACAAATTAACCTAGCATGATGGCCGTGGGTGGAATTGAACCCTGGTCTGCGCGCTAACCACTCGACTGCCGTGCCGCCCTATATATATATATATTGGCAATATTTAGAAATCTGATTATACATGAGTACTCATTGTACATGAGTACATTTCTGAGTAGTGTGACTGTCAAAATAGTAACGTAGCGTTCATTATCCAGTACTATACACACAGTTGATGTATTACGTCCAGTTAGCATTAGCTATCAGACATTATTGATATGCAGGAAAATTAAAATTATTATGCCCAAGACAATATAGACTAAGTCAAGGCATCTTATTAAAAAGGTTTCAGGAATCGGCACATTTTCTAATTAACTTACTAAATAAATTAACTAACTAACTGACTAAAATTAAAGTTGTATTCTCGTGTTACACGATGCCAAAGTTTCAGATAATGAGGTTGGCGCATTTGGAAGTGATTCCTGAAAGAAGTTTGGGATGGCTCAAAAAGCTCTGTGTCAAAGGGCGTGGTCAAACTGCCTCCTTGTGATGTCACAGAGGAATAAATTTCCAATTAACTAACTAACTAAATTAACTAACTAACTGACTAAAATTAAAGTTGTATTCTCGTGTTACATGATTCCTGAAAGAAGTTTGGGATGGCTCAAAACGCTCTGTTTCAAAGGGCGTGGTCAAACTGCCCCTTTGTGATGTCACAGAGGAATACATTTCCAATTAACTAACTAACTAAATTAACTGACTAACTAACTAAAATTAAAGTTGTATTCTCGTGTTACATGATGCCAAAGTTTCAGATAATGAGGTTCGCGCATTTGGAAGTGATTCCTGAAAGAAGTTTGGGATGGCTCAAAAAGCTCTGTTTCAAAGGGCGTGGTCAAACTTCCCCTTTGTGATGTCACAGAGGAATAAATTTCCAATTAACTAACTAACTAACTAACTAACTAAAATTAAAGTTGTATTCTCGTGTTACACGATTCCTGAAAGAAGTTTGGGATGGCTCAAAACACTCTGTTTCAAAGGGCGTTGTCAAACTGCCCCTTTGTGATGTCACAGAGGAATACATTTCCAATTAACTAAATAACTAAATTAACTATCTAACTAACTAAAATTAAAGTCGTATTCTCGTGTTACACGATGCCAAAGTTTCAGATAATGAGGTTCACGCATTTGGAAGTAATTCCTGAAAGAAGTTTGGGATGGCTCAAAAAGCTCTGTTTCAAAGGGCGTGGTCAAACTGCCCCTTTGTGATGTCACAGATGGGTTGACTTCCTTATGTGGTTCATAGTTAGGAAGCACTTTGGGCGTGTGACCAATCACAGCGGAGTGTTCATGCCCGGAGGTGGAATAAATTAACAGTTTTGGCAGGGGCTGGAATAGGTGCAGATTCTGGAAGATCTAAAAAAGTTTGCTGTTCTGGTTATTGTGTGTAGCTTGCTCTATAGAAGACCACAACAATACAAATGGTCGCAAAATTAGCATAAAAGGACCCCTTTAATGTATAATTTGAGTTCTGTAATACTGAAATGATGTTTTGAGTACTGAAATGAAGTAATCCTTCATTTTGTAAATCCTACGGGAAGTCATTGACGTCACCGTGAGGAAAGGCGTAAGCACGTGGATATGCGATTCGCCGGGATTTTGCACCTAGCATCTGCGTACATGACGAGCCTGCGCGGGGGGAAAGTGTGGATTGCGGAGGTTGCAGCCGTCTGATTGATTCATCGCAATGTGTGCCGCCTGCTGCCACCCCAAGTGATGCGAAATGTGCCACCCGGTGCCCTGGTGGAGATGGATGGAGGGATGAAGGTCACCTCTGGTGCCGATACTTACTGTAGTTTTGTTTGAAGTATTCATGTGTAGCACATCATTCATAATAACGACATGGACTTAAGCATAAAACTTGTGTTTTAAAAGCTTAGTTTAAACGCTAAACACGCACTTTTGGGCAAAAAAAGCTGCCGTGTTTTTTAATCCGACTGCATGAGCGCAACAAACTGAACCACTGACCTTATTCTTCAGCATCACTTAGCTTTGATTTTTCTTTTAAAAGTGGGTTTTTTTATTAAATGTCTTCCATGTGGGAGTTCATGTTTTCAACACCATGAACCGCCATGAACATTAAGTCACTTTAATCGAATATAAACACTTGAGTGCTTGACCAAAAGCTCAGAATGGCATATAACTTATGTTATATTATTTTATGTTACACATACTTTATTGATTTTGTAGGCGTATAACCTCAGGGAAATTCAAGAATTATTGTTTTTTTGTTATTGTGATAAGTGCTGTATTTGATCAATGGTATTTCCTCAAATATTCAGAAAATATAAATGATGGTATCTGGGAATAAATAAAAAAATTCTTTAAAATAAAATAAATTTAAAATGAAATTTTTTTTAAATCTTGAATTTATTTTTCAGAATTTTATCTTTTTATCTTGTTTTAAAAAGCATTTTTTTTTCAAAAATTAACCCACAGTTTGGGACATACTTTTTTGATTTTGTAGGCGTACAACCACAGGGAAATTCAAGAATTATGTTTTTTTGTTATTGTGATAAGTGCTGTATTTGATCAAAGGTATTTCTTCAAATATTCAGAAAATATAAAAGATGGTATCTGGGAATAAATTAAAAATTTCTTTAAAATAAAATAAATTTAAAATGAAAATTTCTTAAAATCTTTAATTTATTTTTTTGAATTTTATCTTTTTTATCTTGTTTTAAAAAGCTTTTTTTTTTCAAAAAATAACCCACAGTTTGGGACATATGTTATTGATTTTGTAGGCGAAAAACCTTAGGGAAATTCAAGAATTATTGTTATTTGTTATTGTTATAAGTGCTGTATTTGATCAAAGGTTTTTCCTCAAATTTCTTTAAAATAAATAAAAAAATTTAATTTCTTAAAATCTTTAATTTATTTTTCTGAATTTTATCTTTTTATCTTGTTTTAAAAAGCATTTTTTTTTCAAAAATTAACCCACAGTTTGGGACATACTTTATTGATTTTGTCGGCGTATGACCTGAGGGAAATTTAAGAATTATTGTTTTTTGTTATTGTGATAAGTGCTGTATTTGATCAAAGGTATTTCCTCAAATTTCTTTAAAATTAAATACATTTAAAATTAAAATTTCTTAAAATCTTTAATTTATTTTTCTGAATTTTATCTTGTTTTAAAAAGCATTTTTTTTCCATTGTAACATTCTTAATGGTTGCAACACTCTAAAAAGAAGTGTGATATTAATACATGAAAACAGTAAAATAGGAACCATTATGCTCATTTTCGGCCCTTTGTATTGAGTTGTGGACTCCTATAGAACAGCTACACACAATAACCAGCACAAAACCCTTTCTATATCTTCCAGAATTTGCACCTATTCCAGCTGTATTTCCTTGGATTTCCAAAACGGTCTGTTTAAACGTATTCCACCCATGGCCCGCCTCCGGGCACGCCCACAACACTGTGATTGGTCATACTCCCAAGTGCTCTTTCAGACTACTTTCAGACTATTGCTAAACTCCACTTTCTAATTTTGTCATTATAAGAATTGATAAATGGATGAATCCTTTGGAGAGCTAAAGTGGTTAGAAGCTACCAGTAGCTAGCTGGAGACCGCTAACTTACTGGATATGAACACAAAGAGTGGTAACTCTAGTTAGGAGAAGCAGTACATGAGGGTGTTGCTTCCACCGCGCCTGCTCGAGGACGAGCACACATTGTCGGACACACTTTGTCAGAAGCTCAGTAGAACCGCTGTGTGGGTACTGTGTGAAATTTCTGCATTTACTTAAGTGCAGAAAATCTTTGCACAACATTGGTAGTAGAAATGTAGTATTTTTTTTTTTTGCGGGACTACCTGTATTCCAGACATCGGTGAAATTGTAATTTGCATGCACACAGTTAAGACAATGACTGTATGCACACTATATAATGCTACACAGACAACTGCTTACTTTGTTTTTGTGTGGATGAGTGGCTTTCATTCATTCAAACGTTGCGTTCAGGGGCCTCAGGTGTGTCAATGTTAGCGTTAATGAACAGCAAGACTAGAAACGGAAGTGAAGCGCCCCCCCCCCCCCCCATGTTAGTTTCCTGTGTGTTAATTTGCATCCATGCAGTAAAGACAATCCCTTTATGCACACTATATAATGCTACACAGACAACTGCTTACTTTGTTTTTGTGTGGATGAGTGGCTTTCATTCATTCAAACGTTGCGTTCAGGGGCCTCAGGTGTGTCAATGTTAGCGTTAATGAACAGCAAGACTAGAAACGGAAGTGAAGCGCCCCCCCTCTTATGTTAGTTTCCTGTGTGTGTGTGTGGAGGGGTGGGGGGGGGTAAGCTCAGCTTGTCACGGTGGTAATCCATGCATGGTAAAAAAGCTGATCCACTGGGATAATGTCAACTCGCTCCCCCAAGATAACAAGACAAAAGCCTTTCGCTGTTGCGTTCACTACGCACATGACTTTCATATTCCGGCCGTAATCTGCCATCTTACTCGCCTCGCTGGTGTGGATTTGTTGGCCGAGATTCCTGATTAACATAAACACACACACATGTTATCCATGTTATCAGAAAAGATGGCCGACAGAAATGGCATTTCATCTCAAGTAGCTCCTCCACTTGATTAAATAGCAGCGCCAATATTTGCTGCAGAAATATACATTACTGAACAAATCCTGGAGGACCGTATAAGATCCTGTTTCTACCGTGGAAAAATTGCAACATATTTGACCATGCAGGGAGCATCCTGACTGGCATAATCTGTACTTATTTCTGAAAAAAACATAGCTTTTCCTTAATCATAATCATCATTTAATGTGACAAACATTTATGTTTTCAGAATAGAATTTGTGCAAAGAGTAACCCCACTAATGCCATGAAAATATGTTCAAATATTGCACTTGTTTGCTAGTATTTTGCAGTACTATAGTAATGGTAATGGTTTTATTTCATTTGAACATGCATCAGATGACAATTGAATGCATCACATAATCAGTTCACAGTTCCACATGTCCAAAAGGAGTAGGAAGAAGCAAAGCTTATTAAATCCTACCCCTCCATCTGGTACTTTTACAATCAGTAACTGTTACATTTGTTCACTTCCTGCTTTCCTAATATAGTTTAAGGTTTTTTTTTTTGTTTTTTTTAATAATGTACCTCGTACTGAAGTACAAGGTACATTATATGACCATACAATGACATAATGGGTACCATAGCAACTGTCAATATAGTGATATATATGGTACTTTTACAATCAGCAACTGTTACATTTGTTCACTTCCTGCTTTCCTAATATAATTTAATTAAAAAAATAATTTACATTTTTAATTTAATTTAATTTGTACACTTCCTGCTTTCCTAATATCATTAATCATCATTCAATTTAATTTAATTTAATTTAATTTAATTTAATCATATCGGGCAATTCCACTGTGTTTTTATTATCGTGGTTTTTATTTTTTATTATTTTTCATTTTTCAATTTTTAATTTTAATTTTAATTTTAATTTTTACTTTTACTTTTACTTTTACTTTTACTTTTACTTTTACTTTTACTTTTACTTTTACTTTTACTTTTACTTTTTTCGTTTTTTCATTTAGTGTTTTGGTAACAAGACCTAGGTATAACATTATATGGCAAATGTGGCATTTTATTTTGTAGAAAAAGTGTAGTATTTCAGTCAACAATCGAGTGTGTAAGAAGGACGATTCACGTGAATTATTACATAAAAATAAAAATAACAATGGGCCATTTTAAACAGTATTAATAGGATCAGTACTAAGAAAGAAGACTAACTATTATTTCATGGTGGGAAACACCAATTATAGTGTTTTGGAAGCTTAATCTAATGCTTTTGTAGCAAGTATAGTGTTTTTACTGCACAGTGGGGTGTTTTGTAACAAAATAGTGCTTTAGGAGCAACCTAGTGTTTTTGCACCGAGTTGTAGCATTTTTGTTTATAGTTCAACCTTCACTGACTGCTACTATTATTATTAAAACGTACCATTATTTTGTCCTTCAAGTTAAATGTACCTGTGCCTTACTCAAGGTGCTCCTTCTTCTTTGATTATGTTTGTTATTTTGTGTGCGTAAATAAAAAAAACTAAAAAAAAACAGCACTTCCTGCTGCAAAAAGCTTGGAAAGGATTAAGGAGTGTGCATCTTCATGAGCAAGAGAGAGAGAGCATCCATCATGTTCACACCCCCGGCCGTCAGCCAACTCTGTGAATTATATATCCAAAGTTCTTCCCCAATATCCCGCCTCAGACATCTTCTTCTCTGCCTACCCCCCCCCCCCCCCCCCCCCCAGACCCCCCCATCATACCATCTTATGTGCCGCATTGAATCATTGCCTGGACATTCACAACAACAGCACTACTCCCAATAAAACGTCTGTCCCAGGCAGCCTGCAAAGACCGCAACCAGGGTGAATGTTCAGTAGTGCACGTTACAGACGTTACACGGTGATGTTAACATGTTACGGCTAAGCAAAACTGTCACGGCATGCTAGTATGACGACTCATTACTACTCACTGGTAATAATTCTGACGTATTATTATCTGCTAAACACAATATTTTTTTTCACATGCATTGATTATTGTAGTCATATGTAAAGCATAAAAATATATATACGACAATAATAACAAAATAACAAAATTTTTATTTTATGCAAAAATTTTATGCATGAAAAATAATCAGAAAATTATATTTTATATTTGCAATAAAGATGGATGCATTTTTTTAAACCTTAAATTTATTGCAAATATATTTTTATTTGCATTTTGGTTAAAAAAAAAGTTTGTAGATGCACTCCGACAATGTGATATTAAATCATAAATAATCACATAAATACAGTATAAAATACATATATACAGTAATATCATAGCATATATATAAAATGTATTTTAACATTTTTATCCAATAAAAATATTTTCATGTTTTGTATTGACATTTAGAGATGGAAATGTATGGCTATTATATGATGTTAAAAAGTTATAAACATTAATAAAATATACAGAATAAAATAATATTAAATTACTTATATATAATTATTTGTATTTAAAATAATTACAAAATAACATTTTTAATGTAGTAATTGATAAATAAAAATATTACTTAAAATATATAAATCAATGTATAAATATGTATTTAATTTAATGTATTAATTTAATTATTTTTAAATTCTAAAGTTTCAACCAAATACAACATTTCTTAATCTATGAGAGGATGCTAGAAAATGATCGGGTGAATTTCGCAATGCAAATAAAAATGGCAACTAGTTTGAATATATTTATTTCCGTATTAGCATCACTATTTGGCGATATTGAGTCAACTAATGCTGCGATGACATCGTGGCCACAAAAGGGTTAAATGACAACTCGGAGTGTGAAAGCTCGAGTGCCGCTGTACCTTCAAAGCGTAACAGTCGCTACTCCTTCAGCAAAACCACCAGAAAACCTGCAGCGCTAATGGCCGCCATTAAAATTTTGCAAGCGTATGACCGTCACTCTTCCCTTCAGAGACCTTCTGCAGCCGTGCCCCCCCCCCCCCCCCCACCCCTCCAGTTATGTATCTATACTTGCATAGCAAAATGGCAATAGCGAAGCCCGTCATGTATTTTTCACGGTGTCTATTAATGGAATCGAACGAGGGGGCACGGTGCATACGGGAGTGGATGAGGGGGCTCGCCCGTAGGAGGCACTAATGTGCGGATTCTTGCTCCGTCATCAAGTATCCACTTTGATCCCAGCTGGAAGTCTGGGATGCTCGGGGATATGATGGAATATTTTATGGCCGTTTGTAAAGAGAGCCAAGGGTGGGGGTGCGT
This sequence comes from Doryrhamphus excisus, assembly GCF_030265055.1. Taxonomy (NCBI): domain Eukaryota; kingdom Metazoa; phylum Chordata; class Actinopteri; order Syngnathiformes; family Syngnathidae; genus Doryrhamphus; species Doryrhamphus excisus. Next base: position 11,223,314 of record NC_080487.1, on the reverse strand, counting down.
GTCGCTTTGACTCAAAAACTCAAAAGTGTTAAGTTCGATTCCTTAGATCGGGGGAAGGATCAGGGTCATGACGATAAGAGAGTGCTGAGAAGTATTTTTTTTTTAAATGTCTTAAATTTTTATCATAAAGTCTCCAAACTTGGTGGAAATTTTGGTAGGTAGGAGTATTTGCTCTACAGAAGCAGATATCTGCCAGGTTAATTCGCTCCGGGCCAGAAATATTAACAGCTGTGGCTGTAGGCAACCTCCAGATTTTTGTTTTTTTTTATGAACTTTATAAGATGACATTAGTTTTAAGTATCCTGAGTTATCTTTATCGACTTCTGCATGAACTTTAAAATGTTTCTTCTTCGGTTTTTGTGGCGTGGGATTTGTACGCGTTAAATTTGTCCGACTGTTCATGCTAGCAGTTTTCCCCTTACAGCTAATACATATACCATACAAATATTGCCATGTTTTCCTTTTCATTTTCTCATGCACTTCAGATTAAAAAGTTAATTAAGTTATATATAGGCTGCACGGTGGTCGAGTGGTTAGCGAGCGGGCCTCACACCTAGGAGACCAGGGTTCAATTCCACTCTCGGCCAGAGTTTGCATGTTCTCCCCGTGCATGTGTGGGTTTTTTCCCGGGTTAATGAATGGTTTAAAAATGGGCTGCACGGCGATCGAGTGGTTAGCGCGCATGCTTCACAGCTAGGGGACCCAAGTTCAATTCCACCCTCGGCCATCTCTGTGTGGAGTTTGCATGTTCTCCCCATGCTAGGTTATTTAGTGACTCCAAATTGCCCAAATCCAAATGAATGAATGAATGAATGAATGTATTGCAATATTTGATTAGACTAATAATAGGCTATAGTCAACCACAAGACAGCGATCAATTAATTAATTTATGAATTTTTGAAACTTAATGACTGTATTATGGACTTAGTGGTTAGCGCGCAGGCCACACAGCTAGGACACCCGAGTTTGATTCCACCCTCGGCCATCTATGACCGGGTTTTCTCCGGGTACTCCGGTTTCCATTTCCATTCAAATTGTCCACAATGCCACCACATAGTTGTGATGATAACCATAGACCAGGAAGTTGACTTTACAACAACGAAACAATTTGTTTTATACGTGGTCTTTATATATGGTTTTTGGGGCTGCACAGTGGAGGAGTGGTTAGCGCTATGGCACCCGGGTTCGATTCCCCGCTCAGGCATCTCCGAGTTTACGTTCTCCCCGTGTGTGCGTGGGTTTTCTCCGGGTACTCCGGTTTCCTCCCACATTCCAAAAACATGCTAGGTTAATTAGCGACTCCAAATTGTCCATAGGTATGAATGTGAGTGTGAATGGTTGTTTGTTTAAATGTGCCCTGTGATTGGCTCGCCACCAGTCCAGGGTGACAGCTGGGATAGGCTCCAGCACCCTCTGCTATATTATCGTGAGAATAAGCAGTAGAAAATGAATGAATGACTCTTATAGTGGAAGAACTCATACAGTTAGAATTTAAAAACAATGTATGTCAAGCTTAGCATTGGATAGCTTTGGGGGGCTGGGGGGGGATCGGCGGCCTAGATGATGCTCTACCCAGCCAGTTGGTAAGAGTCTATAGCTTTACAGAGAATAATAAAGATTAATCCGGCGGTGTGGAGATTGGATGGGGGGGGGGGATCAATGCATGGAGGTGACGCTAGCCGACGGTTAGCAGAAAGCATCCTGATTGAAAGTCTTCCTCGAAGAAGGGGACGGTAAATTTATATCTAAAATAAAGGATTATAGTACTTTATAGTACTTTAGTACGTGTTGTGTGCAAACATCTTGTGCCGTATTATTCAATAAAAACGTTTTCGTTTTTTTTTGTTTTTTTTCCCGTTTGGAATAATAAGAAAATAAATCTTGGCTTTAGGTCACGTCCAGGGCAAGGCCATCAAGCACACACAACATGAGCCGCTCTTGTTCTGTGCTAATCCACAACAGCTGGTATGTGCGTGCACGCTGGATATCATGCGTGTGCACGTGTGTGTGTGTGTGTTTGTGGACACAAAGCAAGAAAGATAGCAGGGCCAGATGTGTCCAGCTGTGTGGATCTGGTGGCCTAGATAAAGGCGATAGATGGGTGGCTGCCACCTTCATGGGGTGCCAGGAGGGAAAAATTTACAGCAGGTGGTAAAAGTTGAAATCTTGGTAGACGCACACATGCGCATCTGGCAACCAGACGCTCGTCTAGAAACTGGTTTTTGAAAGCAAAGTCAACAAAAATGGCGGAGGTGTTTGCCTGTGCTTTGTTTTGGTAATAAGATAAAGCGGTATTAATGTCAAATATGTACATTTGTGAAAATATACTTCTATTAATGGTAATGGTTTAATTTCTCATTGGGAGTGACCAGGATGGATAGGATCAGGAACAAGTACATCAGAGGGACATTACATGTTAGCCGGAGGTAGCAGAGATGAGGATGCTTATTAAATCCTACCCCTCCATCTGGTACTTTTACAATCTGTAACTGTTACATTTGTTCACTTCCTGCTTTCCTAATATTGTTTTTAGTTTAGTTTAGTTTAGTTTAGTTTAGTTTAGTTTAGTTTAGTTTAGTTTAGTTTAGTTTAGTTTAGTTTAGGTTTTGGTTATGGCGGAGGTGTTTGCCTGTGCTTTGTTTTGGTAATAAGATAAGGCGGTATTAATGTCAAATATGTATATATTTGTGAAAATATACTTCTATTAATGGTAATGGTTTTATTTCATTTAAACATGCATCAGATTACAATTGAATGCATCCCATAATCAGTTCACAGTTCCACATGTCCAAAAGGAGTAGGAAGAAGCAAAGCTTATTAAATCCTACCCCTCCATCTGGTACTTTTACAATCAGTAACTGTTACATTTGTTCACTTCCTGCTTTCCTAATATAGTTTAGTTTAATTTAGTTTAGTTTAAGTTTGGTTTAGGTTTAGGTTTGGGTTTTGTTTTTTGGTATTGGTTTTGTTTTTGGTTTTGTTTTTGGTTCTGTTTTAGGTTTTGGTTTTGGTTTGGTTTGGTTTTGGTTTTGGTTTTGGTTTAGTTTTGGTTTAGGTTTGGTTTAGGTTTAGGTTTTGGTTTAGGTTTAGGTTTAGGTTTTGGTTTAGTTTTGGTTTAGTTTTGGGTTTGGTTTAGGTTTAGGTTTAGGTTTTGGTTTAGTTTAGTTTTGTTTTTTGTTTTGTTTTAGGTTTTGTTTTAGGGTTTGGTTTGGTTTAGGTTTAGGTTTAGGTTTAGGTTTAGGTTTTGGTTTAGGTTTTGGTTTGATTTTGGTTTAGGTTTGGTTTTGGTTTAGTTTTGGTTTAGGTTTGGTTTAGTTTTGGGTTTGGTTTTGGTTTTGGTTTTGGTTTTGGTTTTGGTTTAGTTTAGTTTTGTTTTTAGGTTTTGTTTTGGTTTAGTTTATTTTTTATGTTTTTAAAAAATATATATTTATTTTATTCATTTTTATTTTTAAGATTTTTTTTATTTGTATTTAATTTTTTTTAATTTTTTGTGTAGTACCGAAGTACGTGGCGATATGACCATATAATGACATAATGGGTACCATAGTAACTCTCAATATGGTGATTAAATTTATAATATGAAATATATACCATTTTTTGAGTAGTTCATAAATGTATTTTTTAATAAAATTTCTATAATATGTGAAATCAGTGTGCACAGGAAGGAAGCAAAAAAAACAAAATACATTAGCGTAAATATACCTGTTGCTACATGGTTACAGCATATACAGTATATACTGTAAAACCATACAACCTTGTCGGACGTCTCATTTTATCTCTTTTATATCTTTATAATGCACAAACAAGATAAGTTAATATCAACATATCAGCTTCTTCTCTTTACATTTTACTTTTTTTGTTTGATTTTTCCCCGCGGGCCACAAATGGCCCCCCTTCCCGTCCGTGTTTTGGACGTGCGTTAAAAAAAAAAAAAGCCAAGTGGACAAACACTGTCGTGACAAGGGTAAGGAAAAACTGCCACAAAGGATGAAACCTCAAACAGAACTGTGTACTGGCGGCTTTCCATGATTAAAACTAAACCCTTTGACAATGCGGAAAGAGAGACGGTGACCTCTCGGAAGTCTCAATATAAAAAGAAAGTCCCATAATCTCCATATTCTATCCCTTTAAAAGGCTTTCAACGTTTCTTGCTGACTCAGATCCACTGCCACTAGAGCTAAATCAGCGGCTGCACATTTGCATGAGGCTACCTTAGCACACGCCGCCATGCCATGAATAATGCACCAATGGGACTACATTACTAAATCCATGCCCCCCCCCCCCCCCCCACCCTCCATGGCTGTGATTATTCAATTAAAATGACTTCTGAATATACACTATTCATTCAACATGGAGCATTTTTTACTTGCTTTTAACTTCCTGCTATAGAGTCTTATATCATGTCTGAATATTACATGCATTACTCATAGGGATGCCCCAGAAATGTACTGTGTATGTGTGTACCCCGCCTCTCACCCGAAGACAGCTGGGATAGGCTCCAGCATGTCCACAACCCTTGTAAGGATAAGCGGTAGAAAATGAATGAATGAATGAATGATTGAATGGCTGGTCACCAGTCCAGGGTGTACCCTGCCTCTCGCCCGAAGACAGCTGGGATAGGCTCCAGCATGTCCGCGACCCTTGTAAGGATAAGCCGTAGAAAATGAATGAATGAATGAATGATTGAATGGCTGGCAACCAGTCCAGCGTGCAACCCACCTCTTGCCCAAAGACAGCTGGGATAGGCTCCAGCATGTCCGCGACCCTTGTAAGGATAAGCGGTAGAAAATGAATGAATGAATGAATGATTGAATGGCTGGCGACCAGTCCAGGGTGTACCCCACCTCTTGCCCAAAAACAGCTGGGATAGGCTCCAGCATGCCCGCAACCCTCATGAGGATAAGCGGTAGAAAATGAATGAATGAATGATTGAATGTCTAGCGACCAGTCCAGGGTGTACCCCACCTCTTGCCCAAAGACAGCTGGGATAGGCTCCAGCATGTCCGCGACCCTTGTAAGGATAAGCAGTAGAAAATGAATGAATGAATGATTGGCTGATGACCAGTCCAGGATGGAACCCACCTCTTGCCCAAAGACAGCTGGGATAGGCTCCAGCATGCCCGCAACCCTCATGAGGATAAGCGGTAGAAAATGAATGAATGAATGAATGAATGATTGAATGGTTGGTGACCAGTCCTGGGTGTACCCCACCTCTCTCCCGAAGACAGCTGGGATAGGCTCCAGCACCCCCACGGCCCTTGTGAGGATAAGCAGTAGAAAATGAATTAATGAATTAATGAATGATTAGTTAGCGACCAGTCGAGGGTGTACCCCGCCTCTCTCCCAAAGACAGCTGGGATAGGCTCCAGCACCCAAATTGACCCTAGTGAGGATAAGCGGTAGAAAATTAATGAATGAATGAATGATTGGCTGGCTGGCGACCAGTCCAGGGTGTACCCCACCTCTTGCCCAAAGACAGCTGGGATAGGCTCCAGCATGTCCACGACCCTTGTAAGGATAAGCGGTAGAAAATGAATGAATGAATGATTGAATGGCTGGCCACCAGTCCAGGGTGTACCCCGCCTCTCGCCCGAAGATGGCTGTGATAGGCTCCAGCATGCCTGCAACCCTCATGAGGATAAGCGGTTTCCTCCCACATTCCAAAAACATGCTAGGTTAATTGGTGACTCCAAATTGTCCAAATCCAAATGAATGAATGAATGTATTGTAGTATTTGATTTGACTAATAATAGACTATAGTCAACCACAAGACAGCGATCAATAAATGAATTCATTAATTTTTGAAACTTAATGACTGTATTATGGACTGAGTGGTTAGCGTGCAGGCTACACAGCTCGGAGACCCGAGTTCGATTCCACACTCGGCCATTTCTGGCCGGGTTTTTTCCGGGTACTCCGGTTTCCTCCCACATTCCAAAAAACATGCTAGGTTAATTAGCGACTCCAAATTGTCCATAGGTATGAATGTGAGTGTGAATGGTTGTTTGTGTATATATGTGCTGTGATTGGCTGTCCACCAGTCCAAGGTGTACCCCGCGTCTTGGTTGACTTTATCCCCGAAATACTGTATATATATCGGGGTCGGATACGGCATGTGATGATGATGCCTATTGAATCGGCCAGGCAGTCGTAGCGGGTGGGCCTGATCACACACACTGGAGAGGCTTTCTCTCTCCTAATCTTCTTAGTGTGGATTTACTTGCCAGCACACATGCTGCAACCCTATACATGCTGTAATATGTGATCTGGTGGATCTTTAGTCTCAAAGCCCGAATAGACATATCCACTGCCGCAATCCATGACCTGACGCCGTCCGGATCAGAACATGTGATCACAATGGATTTTGTTGTCGAGATAGTGTCTCTTTGGGACAGAAAAGGGGGGCGTGTCCATATCCTGTGAGGTGACATACGCAGTAAAGACAGCAGGTGCGAGGTCAGGGGCTTTTAATGCAACGGACTACTTTCATAGGCTTCCTTTTTTTCCCCCTGCCTGATCCGCCACTTCCTGTCACAATGAGTGGAGCGAAAAGCTCGGGATGGGGAAATCTTCCCCTTCAGCAAAACACATTCATGCTAGCAGCCAGCGAGGAAGACATAAGACGGGGTGGGGGGTTGGGGGGGGGGGGCAGTAATACATTTTCATCTGAAATATTAAAGCCTCCGCATTAATCTGTCTTTTTCCTCTCCCTGGGGTGCTGGTGAAGCCTCTGTCCCGGCGTCCCCCTGGGAGAAGGACACCGCCTACCCTCATCATTTCTCCGGGTACTCCGGTTTCCTCCCACATTCCAAAAACATGCTAGGTTAATTGGCGACTCCAAATTGTCCAAATCCAAATGAATGAATGAATGAATTTATTGCAGTATTGGATTTCACTCATAAAAAGCTATAGTAAACCACAAGACAGCGATCAATTAATTAATTTATGAATTTTTGAAACTTAATGACTGTATTATGGACTGAGTGGTTAGCGTGCAGGCCACACAGCTAGGAGACCCGAGTTCGATTCCACCCTCGGCCATCTGTGGCCGGGTTTTCGCCGGGTACTCCGGTTTCCTCCCACATTCCAAAAACATGCTAGGTTAATTAGCGACTCCAAATTGTCCATAGGTATGAATGTGAGTGTGAATGGTTGTTTGTCTATATGTGCCCTGTGATTGGCTGGCTGGCCACCAGTCCAGGGAGTACCCCGCCTCTCGCCCAAAGACATCTGGGATAGGCTCCAGCAAAAAAAAAAGCAAACCGAAAAATCGGTAGAAAATGAATGAATGAACACCAAGAGGTTTCCTACAGCCACAGCTGTTTTTTCGACACTGGTGGTTTATATGCTTTTTTATGTGTTTGTATAGAATAGAGGCATTAGCTGGCCAGCCATGTGCTAGCCTGCTGGAAATCAGTGTTAACATTGTGCTGGGTCATAGCCGGTGCCCCCCCCCCCCCCCCCCCCCCCCCCCCCCCCTGGGGACTGACCTCCATACACTCAGGAACCTTGTTAGATGCCCAGGTCACCCGTGCGTCCTCAGAGGCGTGGGGGGGGGGGTCAGCAACTTGTGCTTGTTGTGTAGTACTGCTGGTGTTGATGCATATGATGAAAGGTTCTCCAGCTGAGCGAGTACTGTGCTTCTGACCTTGGTCGCCTTGATGCAATATGTTTTTTTTTTTTCCTTCCTACTCCTCCTCCTTCTTCTTCTCCTCCATCCAATCCTCTGTTGCTGCACGTCAAAGGCACACGTCAGTAGGTATTGTCTCCGTTATGCATAGTCTCTCCTCCAAATTGATTCACTCACACACACACACGGAATCTAGAGGAGCTCAACCTAGCATTTATCTGCTGTGAAAACCTCCCTCCCACCTTGTGACTCTTTTTTTTCCTCTTCCCGTGTCTGACGTTTTTTTTTTTTTCTTGCATCCCGCTCATCACGCTATTTATTATATGCGACATTAGCGAGAAACCTGCAGTTTGACACATGTTGTTATTGAACCTTTTGCTGTGACAATGGCACTAATGAGCCTAATGAAAAGATAATGACACTCATTTTAAGCACAGTGGAACCTGAGTGCAAGGTCTCGTTTTGTCTGTCTCGTTTAGAGGAAGGGGATCACTTTTGCAGATTTTATTCACGATTTCGTGCTCGGAGGCTCCATTTTCCCCTATGATGCACACACTTTTTAAGCTGTTTTAAATCACGCTGAATTCCCGAGGCACAGCTCCTCATTTGTAGAATCTTCCCAAAAATGAGGTAGAATGATTGCAGTATCCTTGTTAGCTACTTTTGTTTATACTACATTGCTGGCATTTGGTTGTATCCTTTACATAGCTACAGTGGAGCTGTCTAGTGCTGAAATCTGGAAGCTGGCCTGCTTCCTGTTGAGTATTATGATATAATTTAGTAGGAAATGGTAAAAAAAAAAAATCCTGACTTTATTAAAGGGGAATTGCACCTTCACAATCTGTATGCGAAACACAAACACATATTTATTTCCCTTTTCTATGTATTATAAAATTAGTTAATATGAGCTAGTTAACAACGCACACACCTATTTAGACTACAAAACCCTCTAAATAACATATACAGTGCAAGTACAAGTACATTGATGATAACATGTAATACTTACAGTATCTTGCGTATTTTGAACACCAAAAACTCCAAAACATATGCTAGGCTAATTAGCGACTCCAAATTGTCCATAGGTATGAATGTGAGTGTGAATGGTTGTTTGTCTATATGTGCCCTGTGATTGGCTGGCCACCAGTCCAGGGTGTACCCCGCCTTCGCCCTAAGACAGCTGGGATAGGCTCCAGCACCCTCCACGACCCTCGTGAGGAAAAGCCGTAGGAATTAATATTTTGTATATAAAAATATTGGGGCTGCACAGTGGACAAGTGGTTAGTGTGCAGGCCACACAGCTAGAAGACCCGAGTTCAATTCCACCCTCAGCCATCTCTGTGTGGAGTTTGCATGTTTTTTCCGGGTACTCCGGTTTCCTCCCACATTCCAAAAACATGCTAGGTTAATTAGCGACTCCAAATTGTCCATAGGTATGAATGTGAGTGTGAATGGTTGTTTGTCTATATGTGCCCTGTGATTGGCTGGCCACCAGTCCACCAGTCCACCAGCCTATCGCCCGAAGACAGCTGGGATAGGCTCCAGCACCCCCCGCGACACTCATGAAAATGAATGAATGAATGAATGAATAAAAATGGCTGCTGGAATGTAAATACATATACTGCATATATAGCTACAGTACTACAGTAAGAGTATTGTGCCGCATCAACCAGACAATACACTACCAATGTATGATGCAGAATATTAACCAACTACTATGCGAGGTCAAAAGATTCAGTAAGTGGTATGAATGTGAGTGTGAATGGTTGTTTGTCTATATGTGCCCTGTGATTGGCTGGCCACCAGTCCAGGGTGTACCCCGCCTCTGGGATAGGCTCCAGCACCCCCTGCGACCCTTGTGAGGATAAGCGGTAGAAAATTAATGAATGGTTTAAAAATGGGCTGCACGGTGTCCGGGTGGTTAGTGTACAGGTCCCAAGTTTGATTCCACCCTCGGGCTATCTCTGTGTGGAGTTTGCATGTTCCCTATCGTGCATGCGTGGGTTTTCTCCGGGTACTCCGGTTTCCTCCCACATGCAATGTATTGCAGTATTTGATTAGACTAATAATAGGCTATAGTCAACCACAAGACAGCGATCAATTAATTAATTTATGAATTTTTGAAACGTAATGACTGTATTATGGACTGAGTGGTTAGCGCGCAGGCCACACAGCTAGGAGACTCGAGTTCGATTCCACCCTTGGCCATCTCTGGCCGGGTTTTCTCCGGGTACTCCGGTTTCCTCCCACATTCCAAAAACATGCTAGGTTAATTAGCGACTCCAAATTGTCCATAGGTATGAATGTGAGTGTGAGTGGTTGTTTGTCTATATGTGCCCTGTGATTGGCTGGCTGGCCACCAGTCCAGGGTGTACACCGCCTCTTGTCTGAAGACAGCTGGGATAGGCTCCAGCACCCACTGCAACCCTTGTGAGGATAAGCAGTAGAAAATGAATGAATGAATGAATAGTTTTGAAATTGATCCTAGGAAAAAACCTACAGAATAGACACTGAAGAGGCTTAGATGAGCTGTGATGGGTGTTGAACAAGCGTTGAGCCCACTTACACACACACACACACACACACAGTGTAGTAATGGTTGTGCGATGAAGGACAAAGTAGGCAACGAAAGCGACGCCGGTATCATTCTCGCTTACACGGTTTCACATGGCAGAGCCCCCCCCCACCTCTTTAAAAGGCCAATTACTCTGTAATAGTTCGCCACCGACTTGGTGATTTCTCACCGCGCCGCCCGAGTCGAGTCCCCTCGGTGGGTCGAGGGGATAGAAAGCCAATCATCACGGAGCTGCAGTGTGCGTTAAACTGTCATTATTGTTGTGTTCATTACCGAAAGTGACCCTCCAGCAAATCATCCCTCAATAGAGGCAGACATTGTTTGCTTACAAGCATATGTGACATAACACAGCATGAGGAGTCATGAATAACACAATATGCGCTTCCCCCCCCAAAAAAAATACACAATTTAGCACAGCACTAGAGGCTACTTGTGTTTAAAGTGTTGTACTTTCAGCCCAAAAAAAAAAATCATTTAATTGAAAGTGAATGAAATCAAACCAAAGAAAGCTTTAATTGACAGCTGTGACTAATTGCGTCGTTTTATTTATGCGGCGCCTTTTTTTTTACGGGATATTCTTCTCTTAAGATGCATAACGGCCATCTTGACGTGGGGGGGGGGCTTTCAGATTTCAGAGGCTTTTATTTTTTGCTGCTGACGCAAAGAATCAGACAGGTTTTTTGGAGCCTTTTTGTCATTGAGTTGATGTTAAAATAATGGAAATGTGATGATAGCCATAGAACAGGAAATGGAACTTATTGTAATGTAATGTTTTTAAGTCCATGCTTGAGGCCATGCTCTTTGACATGTGTGTGTGTGTGTGTGTGTGTGTGTGTGTGTGTACCATACATGAGCACCAAGACGCGGCGTTGTCGTTGTGAAAGATAGCAATGTCAATACATCATAAACCAAAGCGGTGCAGATGTGCACATTTATTTAAACAGACATGTTTACTCAGCATACAAGGTCCCTCCCATGTGATTAATAGCATTGGCATTGGAAATTAAAAAAAAAAAAGAAAAAAAATGGCCTCCTCAAATATATAAAACAGACTGTTTGTTTTGGAAGAGTCCCCGCACAACCCGTCCCCACCCCTCCCCACCATTTTGGATGGAGATGTTGGCCAGCTGATACCTTTGTATCGTTTTAAATCTCCATCTGGAGGACAGCTTGTCCTCCACCTCCATCATATTGCATGAAGAGCTAATGCTAATGTTAATGCTAATGCTACAGCAGCATTATCTACTCCTTCAGATATGCCTCACTCAAGGCTGCTCGGCCACGTATTTGGCATGTATTTAAACAATATATATGCTAGCCTGAGTTAGCTAGCTCGTTCAAATTGTAATCATTCATTCATTTTCTACTGTTTTTCCTCACAAGGGTCGCCAGCCAATCACAGGGCACATATAGACAAACAACCATTCACACTCACATTCATACCTATGGACAATTTGGAGTCGCTAATTAACCTAGCATGTTTTTGGAATGTGGGAGGAAACCGGAGTAAAACCGGAGAAAACCCACGCATGCACACGGGAGAACATGCAAACTCCACACAGAGATGGCCGAGAGTGGAATTGAACCCTGGTCTCCTAGGTGTGAGACCGCCGTGCCGCCCATGTAATGTATTTGTATCATTTTAAATCTACATCTTGGCAGGTCCTCCATCATATTGCATGAAGAGCTACCGCAAATGCTAATGTTAATGCTAATGTTAATGCTAATGTTAATGCTAATGTTAATGCTAATGTTAATGCTAATGTTAATGCTAATGTTAATGCTAATGTTAATGCTAATGTTAATGCTAATGTTAATGCAAATGCAAATGCAAATGCAAATGCAAATGCTAATGCTAATGCTAATGCTAATGCTAATGCTAATGCTAATGCTAATGCTAATGTTAATGCTAGTGTTAGTGCTAGTGCTAGTGCTAGTGCTAGTGCTAGTGCTAGTGCTAATGCTAATGCTAATGCTAATGCTACAGCAGCATCATCTGCTTCTTCAGATATGCCTCACTCAAGTATTATGTATGTATGTATTTAAACATTTATATAGGCTAGCCTGAGTGGCTCGTTCAAATAGTAATCAAATTTATTTATTTTTATTATTGTCGGACTATCAGGGCAAAAAAAAAAGATCAAATCCAGTAGATGATGAAATTCATGTGGATGCTACGTGATGTATTTGTGACAGTCGGGGGTTAAAGTGGCCAGATGGGTGGGTGTGGGGGAGAGAGAGAACATGTTGAGTATCCGCAGGCATATTTTTGTTTGCTATCATCATATGACATTTGCGAAATTGCCCAAAACAAATAAGCGCAACGGACCAATGAGACTTCACAAGTCAAATCAATCCAGTTCAATGCACCGTTGCCACATCGCGATGCCCCCGCGGATACCAAAATGAAAAAAAAAACATAACTGAACGCACTCAGTTTCTCTTTTTCTTTGCTGGTTTTTAATTCCTGATAATAATAATAATAATAATAAAACAACAAGAAGCCCACGAGGAAGCCATGGCCACATTAGCTACAGCCATGCTTCCCTTTAAGGACAATTTCCTCCTCCATGTGTAGTGGCAGCCATTAGGTTGCTTGGTAATAAACCAGTTCAGGTGCTTGAGGTGATTTAGGGCGTACTCACACTAAGCCATTTGTGCTTCGGTCCGCTTGCTTGTCCGATGCCTTCTAAGGCTGCTGTAATAATAACTGCAATTTCCTGTATTTTGTGGATAATTTGCAGTCATTAAGATGATTTATTTTGTGCAATGTTGCTGTTGTGAATAGACACAATTAACATGAAGTAGGGGGTTTGACTTTTGGATCATTTTGGATCATTTTGATCATTTGGATGAAGTATTTCTATTTACAGTATCTGTAAATAATTATTAAATTATTAAGAATTATTATAATAATTATTAAGGATTAGATATGGTCCTTTTTGGACATTAAATTAAATTAAATTAAATTAAATTTAATTTAATTTAATTTTATTTTATTTTATTTTATTTTATTTTATTTTATTTTATTTTATTTTATTTTATTTTATTTTATTTTATTTTATTTTATTTTATTTTATTTTATTTTGATCATTTGGATCAAGTATTTCTATTTACAGTATCTGTTATTTAGTTGGTTATCATTGAGAACTGGGGAGGAGCCATTGCATTACAGTCATCCAATGACTCGGCTATGCATTTTGTTTGTATGGAAATATAATGTAAATAGTGAATTAGTGCATGTTGTATACAGGAAGTGAACACATATATTCGCAATTGATGTGAAACAAGAATTATTAAATTATTAAGAATTATTATAAGAATTATTAAGGATTAAATATGGTCCTTTTTGGACATGTGGATAGCATAGTGAATATTTTTAGACTATTTATATTTTTAATTTAATTTAATTTAATTTAATTTAATTTAATTTAATTTAATTTAATTTAATTTAATTTAATTTAATTTAATTTTTTTTTATTTTATTTTATTTTATTTTATTTTATTTTATTTTATTTTATTTTATTTTATTTTATTTTATTTTATTTTATTTTATTTTATTTTATTTTATTTTATTTTATTTTATTTTATTTTATTTTATTTTATTTTATTTTATTTTATTTTATTTTATTTTATTTTATTTTATTTTATTTTATTTTATTTTATTTTATTTTATTTTATTTTATTTTATTTTATTTTATTTTATTTTATTTTATTTTATTTTATTTTATTTTATTTTATTTTATTTTATTTTATTTTATTTTATTTTATTTTATTTTATTTTATTTTATTTTATTTTATTTTATTTTGCTGTGGGTTTTGACAGTTACTTATTCCTCCCCCTTCTGTCATTGTTTGCATGCTATACTCATTAAAATATGAAAACCTATAAATGTTTGGGCGGTTTTAGTTAAAGCAGATGCTGTTTTTTTTCCATCTGTGTGATTTAGACAAAGATCAGATCACATTTGACGGTGATTTTATGCATAAATATAAGAAATTCCAAAAGGTTCAGATACTTGTTCATACCACTGTATCATCAAAACTCTGATCTTCTTGGTCTAAACACGTTCCAGAGGGAGTCGTGTGGTCAGATATGAGCTCAGCCCAGGCCCATCATCACTCAGGGCGTACAGGCAGGAAGTGGTTTCCAAGAGCTTGACCGCACACAACATGAGCCTTTTTCAAGAGGTGGCAAAACAAAGAGGCGACTGCTAATGGCTTCCCTCTTTTACCTCGTTACATGGATGGGGAAGGGATGAATGGACGCTGGTGTGAATGGTTTTGTGTCAAAGCTTTGCAAATACTAATAATGTGGTTGCACCCGTGGAAAGAACAGGAAGTGATTAATATTTCTGCTTTGTATAATTCTACACTATATTATATTATTTGATGTATTTTCTAGCGATATAGTGTTTTCTTATACAGAAGCTTGGCTAATACTTGGTTACATTATTTTAACCATGGTTATAATATTCTGCATCATACATTGGTAGTGTATTGTCTGGTTGATGTGGCACAATACTCTTACTGTAGTACTGTAGCTATATATGCAGTATATGTATTTATATTCCAGCAGCCATTTTTATTCATTCATTCATTAATTTTCACGAGTGTCGCGGGGTGCTGGAGCCTATCCCAGCTGTCTTCTTTTTGGGCGAGAGGCGGGGTACACTCTGGACTGGTGGCCAGCCAATCACAGGGCACATATAGACAAACAACCATTCACACTCACATTCATACCTATGGACAATTTGGAGTCGCTAATTAACCTAGCATGTTTTTGAAATGTGGGAGGAAAACGCAGTACCCGGAGAAAACCCGGCCAGAGATGGCCGAGGGTGGGATCGAACTCGGGTCTCCTAGTTGTGCGGCCTGCGCGCTAACCACTCACCCATAATACAGTCATTAAGTTTCAAAAATTCATAAATTAATTAATTGATCGCTGTCTTGTGGTTGACTATAGCGTATTATTAGTCAAATCAAATACTGCAATACAATAATTAATTCATTCATTTTCTACCTCTTATCCTCACGAGGGAAGCGGGGGTGCTGGAGCCTATCCCAGCTGTCTTCGGACGATCCCTGCATCGAATAGACGAATGAGTGGTTAATAACATCGTCAATGAAACGTACAACAGTCAAAAAACATGCTATATGCAGTACAAAAAATGAGTACATGTTGGCAGCTCTGCAATAGTACCAACCACAGGTTATCTGCATTGATAATCATTGTTTTAATCAGTTGATTTTGATCGGCGGACAAATAATCAGAGTATCCCGACTAGATTAGTAAATTGTATTGTGGTATTACCAAAAAAAAATGAATGCTAACATTTGAGAAAATATTGTATGATGCTAACGAAGTCCATGTTTAGAATCCCTATGATACTACGCTCTGCAGGAACTGCTTCCTGTCTATGCAGTATCCTGATAGTGGAAGCTCCTACCCGACAAATCATGTCAATTATGCCTCATTGCCATGGTGAAGTAGTTTGGCCACATCTTAATTTGAGAGTCACACACGGTCGTTTAGCCTCCTGCTCCTCCGGGGAACGCCGTCATCCCCGCCACCTTGGATTCCTCACTCACGACGTACACGAGTATAAATTACTCGGTGTGTGAGCGGCTTCTCGATATCTTTGAATTGCATGAATGTTGTAAATGATCAATGGATTTCTGTGGGTAATTTTTAGCAATGTTTCAATTAAAACTGGTTATTATTTTAATATGCTTATTAGGCAGCTCTGTTCATTTGTCTCCGGAGATGCTCTAAAACAGGGGTCTCAAATTCAATTTACATGGGGGCCACTGGAGCTAGGGTCAGGTTTTCCAAAAAAAAAACCAAAACGCATTTATTAAAAACAGAAAAATATACAAACTTTTTCAGTGCTTTGGTTCCGATTTTCTACAATAAAAGCTCTGATAAAACATTCCACTGTTCTCAAATAACGTAATTTTTATTTTTCTGCACAAAATAAGATGTACCACTTCCACACGGATAGGGAGGATAACTAACAGTTATTTAACCTTTAACATGAACATTAATCAAACGTAATAATTTTTTCTGGGTACATGATACCATACAGCATCCATATCAAACTTGCGCGGGCCGCACTAACATTAAACTTTCATATCAAGGCGGGGGCACAAAATCTTTTTTTCTTTTTTTTTCTGCACAAAATAAGATGAAAAATAAATAAACAAATCAAGAATAAAGAAAATCAATCAATCAGTAATAAATAAATATAATAATAATAATAAAACGGCAAATAATAAAAACTTAAGAAACCACATATAGTTGGTGGGTAGACAAATTATTTTTTTCAGATTAAAATGAACAAAGCATTATTAGAGCCCTGTAGACATGACAAAACACGACTATAGTCACATTTATACTCTTTTTATTTACAACATATTGCGCAACTGCAGGTTCTTGAGACACATGCTAACTCGCAAACTAGAGAGCTAGCGACCTAAACGGTAGTTATTAAGTTATTTCCTTTCAACTTAAATAGCCAAAAACTTACCACTTCCACACTGATAATGAGGATAACTATTAACAGTTATTTAACCTTTAACATGAACATTAATCAAATGTAATAATTTTTTCTGGGTACATGATACCATACAGCATCCATATCAAACATTAAACTTTCATATCAAGGCGGGGGCCTCAAAGTAGTTTCCTGCGGGCCACATTTGGCCCGCGGGCCGCGTGTTTGAGACCCCTGCTCTAAAATGATGTGCTTGTTTGAAATGATGGTAATTCTACAGTATTTAGCTCCTCCATCATGCATATGACCGATTTGATAAACGACTGCGCTGTCAGCTTATCAACTTTAATGTATTGCGGGCTTGCGAGTAAACAAGACACATTTCATCTTTTAAGCATATAACAGGTAGTGAAACATTTTTGCTTGGTAAAATATGTTGTTGGCTTGAATTGTGAAGGTTTAATCTATCAGTGGTGCGACAGAGTGCTTTTTTTTTTTTTTTTGGGAGAATAATGATGCTTTTTGCAGCAGCAGCAGCCGGCTTGTAATGAAAATTTGCACAGTGTGACGCAAGAGAGGGACCGCAAACGGCCCTTAGCTGTTGTAGCATATATACTGAAGCTATAAAACATTTATTTGTGTATATTCTTATTATTATTATTGGGAAAGGCTGTTTAAATACCATTGGGAAACTGGGGTCCACTGTTTATATTGGTGTTGACATTTGGGTATGTGTGTGTTATGCTAGTATTAGCTCGGGATTAGCAAGTACACCACGATCTCTATCTGGCTACCCATCAAAATGATATGGATTTGTATCTGTACTGTATTTTTCTCAAAAACACTGCGTTCAGTACTACAAGCAAAGCTGTATAAAACAGCTGTCTTGTTAAATGCACCGTGTACATAACAAAACATACGTCCCTTTTTATTGAAATATTGAATTGTAGACTCACTACAGACCAGCTACACACGATACAGAAAACTTTGTAGATCTTCCAGAATCTGCACCTATTCCAGCTGTATTTACTTGGTTTTCCTAAACGGTCGATGCGTCTCCAGGCATTCCCGCTCCGCTACTACAGTAAACCTCGGATATATCGGATTCAATTGTTCCCACTGGTTTTGTCCGATATATAAGCGAAATCCGTTATATGCGTGTACCGGAAAATGTCCGTTTTACGCATATATCGGATTTATATCCGGTATATGCGTAAATCGGATTTTATCCGTTCTAAAAAGGCACTTCCTTGACTATGTTTCCAATGTACCTGGACGCGCAGGCAACGCTGCAAACGCTGCAAATGACGTCGTATAGCGGCCTGTCACGATTTGGCGAATCGGAGCACCACGATGCGGCCATCCGATATATGCGAGGGAAATTTAATGGAAATGCATTGGAACGGGACTGGAGATTTTGTGTGTTATGCTAGTATTAGCTCGGGATTAGCAAGTACACCACGATCTCTATCTGGCTACCCATCGAAATGATCTGGATTTGTATCTGTACTGTATTTTTCTCAAAATCACCGCGTTCAGTACTACAAGTAATCTGTATAATACATATACAGCTGTCTTGTTAAATGCACCGCATACATAACAATGCAAACGTTCCTTTTTATTGAGTTCAGGACTCACTACAGTACAGCTACACATGATGAACCCATATACAGAAAACTTTGTAGATCTTCTAGAATCTGCACCTATTCCAGCTGTATTTACTTGGTTTTCCTAAACGGTCGAAAAAAAACGTCTCCAGGCATTCCCGCTCCGCTACTACAGTAAACCTCGGATATATCGGATTCAATTGTTCCCACTGGTTTTGTCCGATATAAGCGAAATCCGTTATATGCGTATACCGGAAAATGTCCGTTTTACGCATATATCGGATTTATATCCGGTATATGCGTAAATCGGATTTTATCCGTTATAAAAAGGCACTTCCTTGACTATGTTTCCAATGTACCTGGACGCGCAGGCAACGCTGCAAACGCTGCAAATGACGTCGTATAGCGGCCTGTCACGATTCGGCGAATCGGAGCGCCACGATGCGGCCATCCGATATATGCGAGGGAAATTTAATGGAAATGCATCGGAACGGGACTGGAGATTTTGTCCGAAATAGGCGAAATCCGTTATAAAAAATCCGATATATGCAATGAATTTTTATTGGAAATGCATTACAGAAAAATCGGTTCTTTTTTTATCTGTCCGTTGTGAGCGAATTTCCGATATATCCGAGGTTTACTGTACATACTTAGACCTGGACAACCCTACGAGTGACAGAAAACTGTGCAAAAAACCTCTGCAAAAAACATGGTGGGTTGTGACAAGCTTTGGTTAAACAACAGACTAATTGAGCCCGATTCAACAGTGCCTCTGCTGGTCACAGCCAAGTACTGCACTCCCATTCAAGTATTTCCAGCAGTTGTTCTTCAGTGTTTCCTTTGTTGCCACGCTTTCTAATGTGGAATGAAGCATCGGCACCTTTGCCTCTAATTGGCTGCTGGTTTTGCTATGACTTTGCTTGAAGCTGCAGAGATTTCCTGTCACCTTCATTGATTAGCGACAAAGGTATTCACAACGCAGCTTGCCGGGATGTTTTTTTTTTCGACTTCTATTATTCAACTCAGTTGTTCAGGGAGTCATATTTCGGATCGGATAATTGCACATGCATCAAAATAAACCGAGTTCATGTTAACCAATCTAAACAACCCCAAAAAAAATAACACAAATTTGAAACCGACGTACTAGATGCTAATGCGACACTAATGTTGCGATTTGTTGCTCTGTTTTTGTGATCAATGTGAACAATTAAGCTCATTTATTCTTTAGCTTAGCACATCTAATGATTCCCCGGAATGCAGGAACTTACAACAAATGCCGCACTTTGAGCCTCGACACTGACGGATTACACTTCCTGGTCCGGTCCTGAAGATAGATGGCTAGTATCACACACTGTGACTAAATGAAAAGATTACAAAAAAAAATAATAATAATAATTGATGAAAGAATTAAAGCAGCATGAAGCAGCTGTCCAAAGGACCAACGGGCAATTAAATGCACAGATGGTTTGGTTGTCATAAAGGCTATAGGTGGAGGCTCCGTTCTTCTTAATGCGTTAAATAAGCTACAATAAAGACTGACCCTATTAAGCGGGGGAGAGAACACTTCATTCATGAGTCACTTTTTACTAAACTCAGGCTTAAACATGCAGTATTTCCATGAGTCTACCGTATAGTTAGTATATACATAAGTATATACTCTATTGCGGTCACACCTGACTGATGTGTGATAGAAGAGTTTCAGCTAAAATGAAAGGAAAAGTATACAAAACTGAGGTGAGACCAGCCATGTTGTTTGGTCTAGAGACAGTCCCACTGAGGAAATAACAGGAAGCAGAAATGAGGATGATAGGTTCTCATTGGGAGTGACCAGGATGGATAGGATCAGAAACGAGTACATCAGAGGGACATTACATGTTAGCCGGAGGTAGCAGAGATGAGGATGCTGAGGTTCTCATTGGGAGTGACCATGATGGATAGGATCACGAACAAGTACATCAGAGGGACATTACATGTTAGCCGGAGGTAGCAGAGATGAGGATGCTGAGGTTCACATTGGGAGTGACCATGATGGATAGGATCAGGAACGAGTACATCAGAGGGACATTACATGTTAGCCGGAGGTAGCAGAGATGAGGATGCTGAGGTTCTCATTGGGAGTGACCATGATGGATAGGATCAGAAACTAGTACATCAGAGGGACATTACATGTTAGCCGGAGGTAGCAGAGATGAGGATGCTGAGGTTCACATTGGGAGTGACCATGATGGATAGGATCAGGAACGAGTACATCAGAGGGACATTACATGTTAGCCGGAGGTAGCAGAGATGAGGATGCTGAGGTTCTCATTGGGAGTGACCATGATGGATAGGATCAGAAACTAGTACATCAGAGGGACATTACATGTTAGCCGGAGGTAGCAGAGATGAGGATGCTGAGGTTCTCATTGGGAGTGACCATGATGGATAGGATCAGGAACAAGTACATCAGAGGGACATTACATGTTAGAGGCCTTGGAGATAAAGTCAGAAAGGCCAGACTGAGATAGTGAAATTAAAATTAAAATTAAAATTAAAATTAAAATTAAAATTAAAATTAAAATTAAAATTAAAATTAAAATTAAAATTAAAATTAAAATGTTGTTTGGTCTAGAGACAGTCCCACTGAGGAAAAGACAGGAAGAAGTACTGGAGCTAGCAGAGATGAGGATGCTGAGGTTCACATTGGGAGTGACCATGATGGATAGGATCAGGAACAAGTACATCAGAGGCAGGATGGGGAAGCTCTCGCTTCATCGCAATAAGCGGAGCAATGGCCGCTATCTCCAAATGCCATCATTTCACCTCCACATAAATCTGTTTACAGTCCATGCTCAGCTAGCTGCTGAGGCTAATTTCCTTTAGCATGCTCGTATTCGAGATGACGAGGATTCTTCGCCTCATTTTTAAGCTGAGCGGTTCCGAGGCTGCAAATTCAGTCGCGTTTAATTTGTGTGTTAAAAGTTAATAACTTCATCGCCGCTTCCGAGATGACATATTCCTTTATCATTGCTCATGTCACCGGATGAAATATTAGTGTGACAGAGGACATTAAAATTGTTTCTGTGTGTCATTTCTAATAGAGTGTCAAAGTTAAGCATGCGCTGGTGTCAAATGAATTAACTCCTGTTACGCAACTACCCGCTTCTCCGCTAGTCCGCTCGCTGCTTTATCGTTTTAGCCCTTCACGCTAATTACAACACCGGAAACACATTTAGCTAAGATGTTGTTGACGTCGTACATATGTGGCTCTGTTTGTGTTGGTATCAACAACATAGCCATAAAAATTTGTGTTAAAGTGACTTTTTTATGATGCTATGCTAACAGGTAAGACTTTTCCATTAGCTAAGTGGATGTGTGATTATCTTCTCAGTTTCATAATGGATGCTGGCTAAACACTCGGAAGTTGTGTGAGAAATTTCAAGTCAGTCCGAGAAATCATCTTGGGTTTAAGTCTGCACAGCCAGAAAATTAATAGTCCAGAGGCTGCACGGTGTTCAAGTGGTTAGCGCATAGGTCTCACAGCTCGGATACCCGGGTTCAATTCCACTCTACGGTTTCCTCCCACATTCCAAAAAAAAACATGCTAGGTTAATTGGCGACTGCAAATTGTCCATAGGTATGAATGTGAGTGTGAATGGTTGTTTGGCTATATGTGCCCTGTGATTGGCTGGCCACCAGTCCAGGGTGTATCCCGTCTCTCACCCGAAGAAGACAGCTGGGATAGGCTCCAGCATAAGCGTAGAAAATGAATGATTGAATGAATGAATGAATTAATAAAAATACTTATAAATTATATCTATTTTATTTTATTTTATTTTATTTTATTTTATTTTATTATGAATTAATACAATTAAAAAAATATTTACCTACACATACTTCGGTACGGGACAAAAAAAGTAATAATAATAATAAAAAATAAAATAAAAAAATAAAAAACGTAAACTATATTAGGAAAGCAGGAAGTGTACAAATGTAGCAGTTACTGATTGTAAAAGTACCAGATGGAGGGGTAGGATTTAATAAGCTTTGCTTCTTCCTACTATGCAAACTACCATGCAAACTCCACACAGAGATGGCCGAGGGTGGAATTGAACCCTAGCCTCCTAGCTGTGAGGTCTTAATAAAATAAATTAAAATTAAAATTAAAATTAAAATTAAAATTAAAATTAAAATTAAAATTAAAATTAAAATTAAAATTAAAATTAAAATTAATAAATAAATAATTAAAATTAATAAATAAATAATTAAAATTAAAATTAAAATTAAAATTAAAATTAAAATTAAAATTAAAATTAAAATTAAAATTAAAATTAAAATTAAAATTAAAATTAAAATTAAAATTAATAAATAAATAATTAATAATTAAAATTAATTAAAAATTAATAATTAAAATTAATGAAAAAAACTTTAATTATATGAGGAAAGCAGGAAGTGAACAAATGTAACAGTTACTGATTGTAAAGGTACCAGATAGAGGGGTAGGATTTAATAAACTTTGCTTCTTCCTACTTCTTTCGGACATGTGGAACTGGGAACTGATTATGGGATGCATTCAATTGTCATCTGATGCATGTTCAAATGAAATAAAACCATTACCTGGGTAGTTCAAATGCAACAAAGAGCTACCCAGCATGCCTTGCGGTAGGAATATATGGGTGATATGGGTGTTTAGTGTAATTGTATTGACGAATAAGTCATTAATAAACAAATACAGCTGATAGAACCAGTAGTTACCAACATTGCGTTAAAAATAGGCGTTATTCCTGCACAGCAGTTCCCATCTGCGTTCCATCTGTCGGAATATGTCGGATGCTGAATCGGACTCTGTTTCTCCTTCATTTCCTTTCATTGTATCGACCTGCGTAGTGGCTTTTGTCTCATGTGCCGGCTCGCCCCTTTTGAAAGGACGTTTTGTCAGTTTTTTGCTCATTCACCGCCATGTTTAAAGAAGCATAAAATCTATGACTTTGCACCAAGGTAATATTCCCCCCCAGCACGTTTTTTTTTTTTTTTTTTTTTTCCCCCCCACCCCGCTTTCCCTTACGCAAACAGAAGTCAACCTGTCGAGCATGAAAAATGCCTGTGCCAAATATAACCCCCCCAAGCCACTTGAGAATTGAACGGAGATCTAATCAACTATAATGACTGGCGTCACCAGTGTTGGTATGCACGGCCTCGTTTGTCCTTCTCCACACGTTTGAGAAGCTGTTGAATGCTTGTCATCTTTTTTTTTCCCTTTTCAACCCCGCTTGGTAAAAATCCCACTCCGGACAGCCAGGTAATTTGTCGTATAAATTCACATTAATGGGGAAATTTCTATGCTTTCACGTGACAATGTCAAAACGTACATGTAATAATTTTGCTTTGTGATGTCAGGAAATACTAATAGAGTCAAGTACAGTTAAATTTATTGCAGATTTAATGGAGCGTTCCGTTTAATGGGGTCGTCATGCAGATTTCCCCCCAATATTGTCCCATAAGATTAGCATATGTCACGCCTCTTTCCTTCCTTTTTAAATATCTTTGGCTCGCTCGCTTATTGGATAACCAGTCAAAAGCATCGTGTTGAATCTGGTTATTTGAAATATGGGATTTATCTTAGGCAATCACCAAAGAAAGGTAATAATACATGTTTTTAAAAGGTTAGAAATATAGGAATGTATATATTTTATTTGGTTATTTACATGGTACATACAATGCAAATGTATTTATCATGCATGTTTATGTTAACAGTATTTGTAATAGGTCATCATTAATAAATACAAGAAAATAATGAATGATTGTTAAAATAAAAAACAACAAATAAAATTAAAACATTTTAAATTTAATGCCATCATTAAATTATTTATTATAATTTTTAAATTATTATTTAATTTAAATTAAATAAAAAAAATAATAAATTTTTTTAAATCCCTAAAATTAATCCTTAAAATGTTTAAATCCTTTAGCAATTAAATTAATTTAATTTAATGTTTTTTAATTTAAAATGTTCTAATTTTAAATAAAAAAATTTTTTTAGACACGACTAAATTTTGTCATTTTAATTATATTTGAATTTGAATGTTTGAATATCATTATTTTATTCTAAAAATAAATACACATATATATTTTATGTATATAATTGTGTTATTTTTCAGGAGTAAAAGTATTTTGGTAAGGGTGAGAATTGTAATTATTCTTGAGTCTCATCCAAGTCTTCCTACAAAGAACATTACAAACATTATCAATTATAATAATGATAATATATTTTATAATTTTAAATAAAAAATAATTTACTGAAGACACTATGAATTTTTTTATTATTTTTTTTATTATTATCTTTAAATTTTAGTAAATATGTGAAATATCATACAATATAATACTGATAATATAATAATTGAATATCATTATTTTATTCTAAAAATAATAAAATAAATATACATATATATTTTATGTATATTATTGTGTTATTTTTCAGGACTAAAAGTTGCAAAGTATTTGGATGAAGGGTCAGTATTGTAATTATTCTTGAGTCTTCCTACAAAGAACATTATAAATAATAATAATAATAATAATATATTTTATAATTAAAAAAATAATAATTTACTGAAGACACTACTAAATTTTGTCATTTTAATTATCTTTAAATTTTAGTAAATATGTGAAATATCACATAACATAATAATGACAATATAATAATTGAATATCATTATTTTATTCAAAAAATAAAATAAAAAATAATATATTACTATACTATACTAAATTTTGTCATTTTAATTATATTTGAATTTTAGTAAATATCTGAAATATCATATAATATAATAATATAATAATTGAATATCATTATTTTATTCTAAAAATAAATATACATATATATTTTATGTATATTATTGTGTTATTTTTCAGGAGTAAAAGTTCAGAAGGGTCAGAATTGTAATTATTCTCGAGTCTCATCCAAGTCTTCCTACAAAGAAAAGTCCTTTTCCCTCACCTTACTAGACGGAAAAGTCCCTAATAGGTATAACACTACTCAGTAGATGTGCGCCATCTTGGTTCCCAGCTTGGCTCATCTTCTTGTAGTGTGACATTAAAGGTGTCAGAGCAAGACGAACAGGATGAAGTCATACAGGAGGCAAGAGATTACCTTCCTGGCTGGCCTTTCACGTTTCATTAGCGACATCCCCGTAGTGGAAGAACATGGCCCTGCCTGGTCCAATGCTTCGGCCTGGACCAGGGGCCCGTGGACGCTAAGAAGACAGGTACAAATGTCTACAAAATGCTTGTCTTTTTTTTTCAGCAAATTACCAGCTTTTATCTGTATTTCTACTACGGGATAATCTGTAAGATTAACAAGAGCTACAGAAGCCAGTACTTGGCGGCTTCGCTTGGCTGGGTGGGTGCCACTTTGAAAAAGACACCATCCTGATACCGGAGGTTGTGGGTTTAAGCTTCCGTTCGGGTTTCCTTTAGCAAGACACCGTAATCCCTCAGAAATGTCTTGGCTTCCGCTGCTTTTGCTGATCTCTGTGTGTGTAGGGTGACTCGGAAGTTTGCTCAGGGTTTGTTTTTTTTTTTTTTACTAAGGAATGGAAGCTAACTCTTCTACTGCACTCTTCTACTATTATTGTGACATAGTGGGGAGCTAAAAACTACATTTTAGCCCTCATTGGTTGTACTGAAGGGCGGCACGGCGGACGAGTGGTTAGCGCGCAGACCTCACAGCTAGGAGACCAGGGTTCAATTCCACCCTCAGCCATCTCTGTGCGGAGTTTGCATGTTCTCCCCGTGCATGCGTGGGTCTTCCGGATTCCTCCCACATTCCAAAAACATGCTAGGTTAATTAGCCACTCCAAATTGTCCATAGGTATGAATGTGAGTGTGAATGGTTGTTTGAATATATGTGCCCTGTGATTGGCTGGCCACCAGTCCAGGGTGTACCCCGCCTCTCGCCCAAAGACAGCTGGGATAGGCTCCAGCACCCCCGCGACCCTCGTGAGGAAAAAGCGGTAGAAAATGAATGAATGAATGAATGGTTGTACTGAGTCCCGTGCATGAGTGGGTTTTCTCCGGTTCATGGGTGTTTGGGTTTCAATTGTGTGAGAAATTTCAAGTCAGTCCGAGAATTCATCTTGGGTTTAAGTCTGCACAGCCAGAAAAAATAATAGTCCAGGGGCTGCACGGTGTATAAGTGGTTAGCGCATAGGTCTCACAGCTCGGATACCCGGGTTCAATTCCACTCTACGGTTTCCACCCACATTCAAAAAAAAAAACCATGCTAGGTTAATTGGCGACTCCAAATTGTCCATAGGTATGATATCATATTTGATGTACTTATTTATAGATTATTTGGGCACACACCTAGGAGACCCGGGTTTGATTCCCCTCTCGGGCATCTATGTGTGGAGTTTGCATGTTCTCTCCGTGCATGCGTGGGTTTTCTCCGGGTACTCCGGTTTCCTCCCACATTCCAAAAACATGCTAGGTTAATTAGCGACTCCAAAACGAACACATATTTATTTCCCTTTCCTATGTATTATAACACCAGAAAATTTGTTAATATGAGCTAGTTAACAACGCACACAAGTCTCAACTAAATAACCCTCTAACAACATTTTATCGTTTTATATACAGTGCAAGTACAAGTACATTGATGATAACATGTAATACTTACAGTATCTAGTGTATTTTGAACATCAAAAACTCCTAAAATATGCTAGGCTAATTAGCGACTCCAAATTGTCCATAGGTATGAATGTGAGTGTGAATGGTTGTTTGTCTATATGTGCCCTGTGATTGGCTGGCCACCAGTCCAGGGTGTACCCCGCCTCTCGCCCTAATTAAAGATATATTCCCTATCTCTCCTCTGGACATGTCCCAACCATCTCTCTGACTTTATCTCCAAGGCCTCTAACATGTAATGTCCCTCTGATGTACTCGTTTCTGATCCTATCCATCCTGGTCACTCCCAATGAGAACCTCAGCATCCTCATCTCTGCTACCTCCGGTTAACATGTAATGTTCCTCTGATGTACTCGTTTCTGATCCTATCCATCATGGTCACTCCCAATGAGAACCTCCGCATCCTCATCTCTGCTACCTTTGGCTAACATGTAATGTCTCTCTGATGTACTCGTTTCTGATCCTATCCATCATGGTCACTCCCAATGAGAACCTCAGCATCCTCATCTCTGCTACCTCCGGCTAACATGTAATGTCTCTCTGATGTACTCGTTTCTGATCATGTCCATCATGGTCACTCCCAATGAAAACCTCAGCATTCTCATCTCTGCTACCTCCGGCTAACATGTAATGTCTCTCTGATGTACTTGTTTCTGATCCTATCCATCATGGTCACTCCCAATGAGAACCTCTGCATCCTCATCTCTGCTACCTTTGGCTAACATGTAATGTCTCTCTGATGTACTCGTTTCTGATCCTATCCATCATGGTCACTCCCAATGAGAACCTCAGCATCCTCATATCTGCTACCTCCGGCTAACATGTAATGTCCCTCTGATGTACTCCTTCCTGATCCTATCCATCATGGTCACTCCCACTATAATTTTTTAAATTCTTAATTCCACTCCGTTCTTGTAACCAGACAGACTAGTTAATAAAAGTCCGAATGTAAAAAGTTGCATTCAGGAAGCTGGTTTCATTCCCTTTTTAAAAACCTAGATTGAAAGCATGTGTGATCTTTTGATCTGGCTTTAATCTCTAAGCAACAGATGCCCGGGCCTTGGCTCAAAATGGCCGCCGCCATGATTGGAAATTATACTAGATTACCATGCAGTGAAAATCACCGCTTCTGACAGCGGAGACAAACATTTCTTCATTTTGATTTTTGGGCAGCTTTTTTTTGGGACGCTTGACAAAAAGGTCAAGGTCAAGTGACAGAATTTTGAATGTGTCTTTTCCAATGAGGGATGGCGTCCAGACTGTTGAATTCACGCCGCATGACTCAGAGAATAATCTGCTCGCTTTTTCCGTCATCGAGCAGTCAGTCCGTGGTCTGTATGATCCGGAATGAAGTATTCATGAGGACTTTTCAGCACTCAAATGGTTTCACCATCTCGCTCTCCTTTTGTCAGGCTTAAAATCAGGGATAAAAGCTGCCGTATGTCATCTTCTTTTCCACTTATTTTGGCGCCATTAAGACGCCGAGATGCAGGATACGACACAAACAGCTGCTATTCATGTCATTCATTCATATTCTATCTATAGATTACACTTGATGGCTTTATTTCACTTCCAGTATACATAAGGTGTGTTTTTACGTACTGGAAAAATAAGCTAAAATTGCATTTGCAATATAAAAATATATCATTAAATCGGATGGATTTGAAAGTACTCAGTACTCAGAACTTAATACGCTCTTTAAAGTACCCTGTGTACCTTAAAACACACCAATCCAGGCTCCCTTTTCACCAGGAAACAAATATTCTGCCCTTCTTTCCTTGTGCCCTCCATTGTAATTATTAGCTCATTATTATTATTATTATTATTATTACAATTATTATTAGCTCAAGCTAATGACTAAGCTAATATAATATTATCTTAAACCAATAACAAAGATAGCTCAAAGTAAGATTTGTTTATTAATAATACTAGTTTTAAATTCTAAATATAGTTTATAGTTCATCATTTTACACATTACATCATCAATAAGTTCAATCAGGTCGCTATTAGGTACGTATGTTTTACTGAGGTGTTTAGCTCGTTCACTGCTAATGCTAGCACACCACTTGCTAACTACCGCTAACGATTACTATAACTATTACGAGAACTCAAACACAAATACACTAGATACAAATAACTTTGGTTTTGAAGCTAACGTTTCCAATCAAAACACTTTTCTTTCTCCATTTCATTTATTTAATATTTGCTCAATATTTTGTTCCAGCTTGTTGCGACACAGTTACCGTGCTGCGTTGAAATTACGGTTTGGGCCAAGGGTCAAACAGGAGGAGCACACGATAATTGGGTGTAAAAAAA
This sequence comes from Doryrhamphus excisus, assembly GCF_030265055.1. Classification (NCBI taxonomy): domain Eukaryota; kingdom Metazoa; phylum Chordata; class Actinopteri; order Syngnathiformes; family Syngnathidae; genus Doryrhamphus; species Doryrhamphus excisus. The sequence goes on along the minus strand of NC_080487.1, from coordinate 11,194,034 downwards.
AAAGAAATGACCGCCATTAAAGGAAACTTACTTTAACACATGGGTGGGCAAACTATGGCCCGGGGGCCACATGTGGCCCACCAAGCTTTAGAATCCGGCGTGAAGATAAGAGGTAGAAAATGAATGAATGAATGAATGTATTGCAGTATTTGATTTGACTAATAATAGGCTATAGTCAACCACAAGACAGCGATCAATTAATTAATTTATTAATTTTTGAAACTTAATGAATGTGTTATGGACTGAGTGGTTAGCGTGCAGGCCACACAGCTAGGAGACCCGAGTTCAATTCTACCCTCGGCCATGTGTGGAGTTTGCATGTTCTCCCCGTGCATGTGTGGGTTTTCTCCGGGTACTCCGGTTTCCTCCCCCATTCCAAAAACATGCTAGGTTAATTAGCGACTCCAAATTGTCCATAGGTATGAATGTGAGTGTGAATGGTTGTTTGTCTATATGTGCCCTGTGATTGGCTGGCTGGCCACCAGTCCCAGGGTGGTGTACCCCGCCTCTCGCCCGAAGGCCAGAGATAGCCGAGGGTTGAATCAAACTCGGGTCTCCTAGCTGTGTGGCCTGCGTGTTACCCACTTTTTTTCACACCGTGCAGCCATGTGCATAATTAAGTGTGTAATTTATAATAGTGTGCAAACTATTCTTCATGCTTTTCAGGTGTGCCATAAATAAATATAAAAATGAGACGTATTGCTGCGGAAAATTGTATTACAATACGAGGCAAAATGCGTGCAAATGTAAATTTCTCTGTGGAAAAAAAAGTTATCTATGGTATCAATATGACGTAGAATATATACAGACAAAGAACTGCTTTATCCTATAATAAAAATGCACCTCGCCTTCTCTTCAGCCATACAATTATAATGTGACCATTCACCCAATAACCTCCATCCTCAATGCACACACACACACACACACACACACACACATCAAATCATGTATAATTTAGTGTCAGAATGTGATAAAAGGAATATATATCGGCAGCTGGTGTGGGTTCACACCTCCCGCATCAAAGCTCTCTGGGTCAAAAGGTTAGGTGTGCTGTAATCAAAGACGATGCAATGACAGGGCATCTTCAGTCCCCCAGTGGGTTGCTGGTGGATTCAGAGCTCAGTGTCGAATAATACAAAGCCTGGCTAGGGAGGCTATGGATTTTTGTAGTTTTTTTTTTTTTTTTACCCCCCCACCCAACCCACCCACCCCCCAAGGACTACTGCGATTTCTCAGTCACTTGCTGTTAAATCTTCGTTATAAGTTCCAATGCTACACAAAAACTATGGAGATCCATCATGACCAAGTTCTAATGGATTTTATGGAGGCATTTATTCTATTATAAAAAATAACAAAAATAATGAAAATAACGGACTGGTACCATTGGTACAATTCTAAAGTACACGTTTCATTTTTGCCATCAGTTTTTTTTTTTTTTGGAATTTTCTGTGCATTCTAAAGATATACAAACAGATAAAAAGAAACACCTCATTACTGCACATAATGGGACACAAACAAAAAGACTGCTAGTAAAACTTTCCAGTACATTCATGATAACATGTAATACTTACAGTATTTTGCTATATCTTTTTTTTTTCAGATGTTTTTTATCTTTATAACGCACTTTATAAAAGAGAAAGACGTGTAGCTATTGAATGTTTAAGTAATCGCGTATTCTTCGATTAATCTAGTGGTTAAAGTGGTTAGCGCGCAGACCTCACAGCTAGGAGACCATGGTTCAATTCCACCCTCGGCTATCTCTATGTGGAGTTTGCATGTTCTCCCCGTGCAATGAATGTATTGCAATATTTGATTAGACTAATAATAGGCTATAGTCAACCACAAGACAGCGATCAATTAATTAATGTATGAATTTTTGAAACTTAATGACTGTATTATGGACTGAGTGGTTAGCGCGCAGGCCACACAGCTAGGAGACCCGAGTTTGATTCCACCCTCGGCCATTTCTGGCCGGGTTTTCTCCGGGTACTCCGGTTTCCTCCCACATTCCAAAAACATGCTAGGTTAATTAGCGACTCCAAATTGTCCATAGGTGTGAATGTGAGTGTGAATGGTTGTTTGTCTATATGTGCCCTGTGATTGGCTGGCTGGCCACCAGTTCAGGGGTCTCGTCCGAAAAACAGCTGGGATAGGCTCCAGCACCCCTGCAACACTTCTGAAAATGAATGAATGAATGAATAAAAATGGCTGCTGGAATGTAAATACATATACTGCATATATAGCTACAGTACTACAGTAAGAGAATACACTACCAATGTATGATGCAGAATATTAACCAACTACTATGCAAGCTCAAAAGACTCAGTAAGTGGTATGAATGTGAGTGTGAATGGTTGTTTGTCTATATGTGCCCTATGATTGGCTGGCTGGCCACCAGTCCAGGGTGTACCCCGCCTCTCGCCCAAAGACAGCTGGGATAGGCTCCAGCACTAGTGACGCTCATGAAAATTAATGAATAAAAATGGCTGTACATTTACTGCATATATAGCTACAGTACTACAGTAAGAGTATTGTGCCACATCAACCAGACAATACACTACCAATGTATGATGCAGAATATTAACCAACTACTATGCAAGCTCAAAAGACTCAGTAAGTGGTATGAATGTGAGTGTGAATGGTTGTTTGTCTATATGTGCCCTGTGATTGGCTGGCGACCGGTTCAGGGTGTACCCCGCCTCTCGCCCGAAGACAGTTGGGATAGGCTCCAGCACCACACCAATTAACCTATGTTTTTTGGAATGCTAGGTTAATTAGCGACTCCAAATTGTCCATAGGTATGAATGTGAGTGTGAATGGTTGTTTGTCTATATGTGCCCTGTGATTGGCTGGCTGGCCACCTGTCCAGGGTGTACCCCGCCTCTCGCCTGAAGACAGCTGGGATAGGCTCCAGCACCCCCTGCGACCCTTGTGAGGAAAAGCGGTAGAAAAAGAATGAATAATTATAAATACACAAGAGTAATTAAGACATTTCGCCAGTTGGTTTCACTTTCATTTCAAGTAATCCATTGAAATGACATGAAACAAATGTATATACACACACATTTAAACGATAGAAAATATCCTTTTATAAAACGGGTGTCATTGAAGCGACGCTAAAGCAGAATCTCAACCAACATAAGGACATGTTAACAAGCTTAAATAAAGATATTTGAGCGTAGTTAAGAATAGGGGACAACAGAGAGAGCAGCCACAGCATCTTCTTAAATCTGGATTACATAAAACTGCTGGTTAATCTTACCTCAGGCAGCCTTTTGCCATGCACTGTACAAATGGGTGCAGTTAATCCTCGTATGACGGAAGTCTTGCTACATTCAAAAATGACTTAATGGAGCTGGTTGGGGGGGTTTTTAAGGGCATTGTAATTAATATGCGGCGGGATTTCATTCCTGTTCACTTTGGAGCGAAGCGACCAACGCTGACACTGGCGAGTAATTCCCGCTGGAAAACGATTAAGTCTGGAAATTGAAAATCATTCATGTATGGGATGCGTGGAAAAATAGTTGTATAGATTGGGAGGGAGAAACAATGAATGGTGGTGCAGGGAGACGATTATAAATGAGGCCAGAGTTGAAAGATCTTCAGGCGTCTCAGCGCTCAACGTGGTTGACAAGTTGATTGTCTTATATTATGCTAGGTGTTATGTCATTACACGTCTGAGTCACACTTGTGGGCGGACTGATCTCAAAGCTGCGGTGTTTGTTGTGATGCACACTTGGAGTCGTTTTAAATGTACAGTATATGGGACATGGGATATGGGGGTGCTGGAGCCTATCCCAGGTGTCTTCGGGCAACCATTCACACTCACATTCATACCTATGGACAATTTGGAGCCTAGCATGTTTTTGGAATGTGGGAGGAAACCGGAGTACCCGGAGAAAACCCGGCCAGAAATGGCCGAGGGTGGAATCGAACTCGGGTCTCCTAGCTGTGTGGCCTGCGCGCTAACCACTCAGTCCATAATACAGTCATTAAGTTTCAAAAATTCATAAATTAATTAATTGATCGCTGTCTTGTGGTTGACTATAGCCTATTATTAGTCTAATCAAATACTGCAATACATTCATTCATTCATTCATTTTCTACCTCTTATCCTCACAAGGTGCTGGAGCCTATCCCAGCTGTCTTCATGCTAGAGGCAGGGTACACCCTGGACTGGTGGCCAGCCAATCACAGGGCACATATAGACAAACAACCATTCACACTCACATTCATACCTATGGACAATTTGGAGTCGCTAATTAACCTAGCATATTTTTGGAATGTGGGAGGAAACCGGAGTACCCGGAGAAAACCCGGCCAGAAATGGCCGAGGGTGGAATCGAACTCGGGTCTCCTAGCTGTGTGGCCTGCGCGCTAACCACTCAGTCCATAATACAGTCATTAAGTTTCAGAAATTCATAAATTAATTAATTGATCGCTGTCTTGTGGTTGACTATAGCCTATTATTAGTCTAATCAAATATTGCAATACATTAAATACATTCATTCATTTTCTACCTCTTATCCTCACGAGGGACGCAGGGGTGCTGGAGCCTATCCCAACTGTCTTCATGCAAGAGGCGGGGTACACCCTGGACTGGTGGCCAGCCAATCACAGGGCACATATAGACAAACAACCATTCACACTCACATTCATACCTATGGACAATTTGGAGTCGCTAATTAACCTAGCATGTTTTTGGAATGTGGGAGGAAATGTGCCCTGTGCCCTGTGATTGGCCGGCAACCAGTCCAGGGTGTACCCCGCCTCAGCTGGGATAGACTCCATCATACCCTTGCCACCTTAATGAGGATAAGCGGCAAAAAAATAGTTAAATTATAGTTAAAAAGTTACAAATAATTTATCTCCCATTGGTGGCAATGACAGAAAACATATGTAATTAATTATAATATGACTAATTGCTTACCACAAGACGCCAGTTCATTTAATTGCAAGTCTCTCTCAGACAGATCATTAACCCACTAAAGTAGTAAGTTCCCTGTCAAGTGTTCTAAACACACTCACTCTGTTGTAAATGTTAGATTTTTACTTACTATCAGTCCCCTGAAGCATCCATTTTTGTTGGAGGACGTCTTCTTCTTCTTCAGGCAAAAGGAAGAAGGAGTCAATATAATGTAATCAGAATGTGTCATGTCCGCCATTTGCCTGTAGAGAAGCCAAAATTAATTGTAACTCTCATCTCAAACTCAATTTACTTGGGGGCCACTGGGGCTCGGGTCTGTGTGAGACTGGGCCGCATCAGGTTTTCAAAAAAAAAAAAAAAACGCATTTATTAAAAATTTAAAAAAATTCAAAAACTTCGCTTTGGTTCCAATTTTCTACAAGAAAAGTTCTGATAAAACATTCCACTGTTCTCAAATATCTTACTTTTTATTTTTCTACACAAAATAAAATAAAAAATAAATAAACAAATCAAGAATAAAGAAAATCAATCAGTCATAAATAAATATAATAATAATAATAAAACAGCAAATAATAAAAACTTAAGAAACCACATATAGTTGGTGGGTAGACAAATTATTTTTTTCACATTAAAATGAACAAAGCATTATTAGAGCCCTGTAGACATGACAAAACACGACTATAGTCACATTTATACTTTTTTTTAATTTACAACATATTGCGCAACTGCAGCGTCTTGAGACACATGCTAACTCGCAAACTAGAGAGCTAAGCGACCTAAACGGTAGCCTTCAAGTTATTTCCTTTCAACTTAAATAGCCAAAAACTTACCACTTCCACACGGATCGGGAGGATAACTATTAACAGTTATTTAACCTTTAACATGAACATTAATCAAATGTAATATTTTTTTCTGGGTACATGATTCCATACAGCATCCAAAATAGCCAAAAACTTACCACTTCCACACGGATAGGGAGGATAACTATTAACAGTTATTTAACCTTTAACATGAACATGAATCAAACGTAATATTTTTTTTCTGGGTACATGATACCATACAGCATCCATATCAAACATTAAACTTTCATATCAAGGCGGGGGCGTCAAACTAGTGTCCTGCGGGCCACATATGGCCCGCGGGCCGCATGTTTGAGACCCCTGCTCTAAATCATGTATGTCCAAAATGTGACCCGTGGCACATTTTAAAAATAATAACTAAGAAAAAAAAGTTTCACCAGTAATATGACTAGAATGAAGTCAGAAAAAGTTGTAATAAATAACTTATAATTGTGATTTTCCCCAAAATAAAGTCAAAAAAAGTTGCAATTTTACAAGAATAAACACATAATGTTATAAGGAAAAATTAATGTCACTTTAGAGGGCATAGGAAAAGAAATGCTAAATAATTTTTTTAATAGTCGTAATATTATCTGAAACAAACAATGCCATTTTTGGAAAATTAGATTGTGGAAAAAAGTCTTAATATTATAGCATTAAAAAAGAAAATTTACAAAGATTGTTGAAGAAGAAAGTTGAAATGTTTCAATAAGTTTTTCCAACGTGCACACAAGCATCGGATACCAGGAATGGTCTAATGTGGAAAAAATGTATTTTTGAGAACAGCACAGAAACACGGAAAAAAATTTTTTTTTTTTTTTTTTGCTATTGAAAGCCCAAATGGTGTCAACAAACAAGACGACATAGTGTGTCTGCTTTACTTCCTCCACAACAGCATGACTTTCCCTGCAGGGGCATGGCCTTGGACTTTTACGGCGGATAATGATGAAGTGGGCGTAGGATTTGCCCAGGGCATTAGCAAAGAGACACCTGGATGTATGACATCATTAAAATTTAAAAAATGGTAGACATTTTGGCATTTGCTGTCAGCCAAAGCCGCTGTGTCTTTGTGAGATGGGTGACTAACAGCTAACATAATACATTTTAGTCGAGTTTTCTGCTGTCATTTTAGATTTTTAAATTATATTTCCATGTTTCTTATTGTAGAAATGTGGATTGAGATTACTTACTGAAGAATTTGGTATAAAACCATACAAAAACAAACATGGAAATTACAACAAAAGGGACATAATCTTCCTAAACTGCCACCAATCACAGGGCACATATAGACAAACAACCATTCACACTCACATTCATACCTATGGACAATTTGGAGTCCCTAATTAACCTAGCATGTTTTTGGAATGTGGGAGGAAACCGGAGTACCTGGAGAAAACCCGGCCAGAGATGGCTGAGGGTGGAATTGAACACGGGTTTCCTAGCTGTGTGGCCTGCGCGCTAACCACTCAGTCCATAATACTGTCATTAAGTTTCAAAAATTCATAAATTAATTAATTGATCGCTATCTTGTGGTTGACTATAGCCTATTATTAGGCTATGCATGGGGGAGAAAATTTAATTTAATTTAATTTAATTTAATTTTTACCGCTTTTCCTCACAAGGGTCGCAGGGGTTGCTGGAGCCTATTTAATTTAATTTATGCGCGTTAATTTAATGTGCGTTAAATTTTATTAAATTTTATTTAATTTTATTTAATTTTATTTAATTTCATTCAATTTTGTTTAATTTAAAAATTTAAAAAATTAAATCATATATTTTTAAAATTAAATAAAATTAAAAAAATAATAATTAAACTGTATTAGGAAAGCAGGAAGTGAACAAATGTAACAGTTACTGATTGTAAAAGTACCAGATGGAGGGGTAGGATTTAATAAGCTTTGCTTCTTCCTACTCCTTTTGGACATGCGGAACTGTGAACTGATTATGTGATGCATTCAATTGTCATCTGATGCATGTTCAAATGAAATTAAACCATTACCATTACAACAATTATGTTGGTTGACCGGCAGTGATTGACACTGATGGGTCGACTAATAAATGAGCAGTGTTTAGCTAGCCTTGAAATTTGGCATGAAAACTGTATGATTTATAGAATATATATAGTAAAAAAAATAAAAATGTGGATTTACTTACCGCCTCCATGGCATAGTTTTCCACAGTCCAACGTTTTCTGGGTTTTGGACTTTTTGTTTACTCGCATCTGTGTCACTGATTGTGTTTTCCCCAGTCTGGCTTTGCATAAAGATAGATAATCAGGACAGCTAATAGTAGAAACACTCTTCAGTGATACACATTCAGTCCCAAATTTCCCTTTATCTGAGACACGGTATCAAAACAATGGTCCTCAAATGTACCACAATGCAATAGCGTAGAATCTGAGATGTGATTAGGCTGATTACATCAGCTGGAGTGTTCCAGCCTTTCATGCAATGAGCGGGCATATAATCAAAAAGTATACCACCGAAAATAAAAATACAAAATCAAAACAACATGAAACTAATGTAGTCCGTGGGTAGTTTGGGTGCGAGGGTTCTCCAGGAAACGTGACGTCCGTCGCTTTTGTGGTTTCAGTGACAAACAAAATATTTCAACAGTCTAGAAGGCATCTAACACAGGAAATATGTTTTTCAATGTCATTTTTCATAGCAAAAATAACAATATTTGGTGATATATGGGAGGACACTTGTTAGCCATATTAGCATGGCTAGCATTGTAAACATCATGCTTAGTTAGCCCGGTTAGCCTGTTGAAGAACAACAAAATCATCAGACAGTATCATGTACAGGGCTGCACGGTGGAAAGTGGTTAGCATGCAGGTCTCACAGCCAGGAGACCCAAGTTCAATTCCACCCTCGTTCATCTCTGTGTGGAGTTTGCATGTTCTCCCCGTGCATGTGTGTGTTTTTTTTCCCCCGGGTATTCCGGATTCATCCCACATTCCAAAAACATAAAAACCTTAAACTGTATTATGGAAAGCAGGAAGTGAACAAATGTAACCTTTAAAACCATATTTACTTAACAAATGTGTGATTCGTGTGCAGTTAGTCAATCTATACTACTATGCAGTCTATACTACTAATCTATAGTATGAAAAATAAAAAAAAAAATTAAAATTAAAATTAAAATTAATAAAAAAAAATTCAATTATATTATGGAAAGCAGGAAGTGAACAAATGTAACAGTTACTGATTGTAAAAATACCAGATGGAAATTAAAATTAAAATTAAAATTAAAATTAAAATTAAAATTAAAATTAAAATTAAAATTAAAATTAAAATTAAAATTAAAATTAAAATTAAAATTAAAATTAAAATTAAAATTAAAATTAATGAAAAAAACGTTTGTTATATTATGGAAAGCAGGAAGTGAACAAATGTAACAGTTACTGATTGTAAAAATACCAGATGGAGGGGTTGGATTTAATAAGCTTTGCTTCTTCCTACTCCTTTCGGACATGTGTAAAACCATTACCATTACCATGCTACATTACTTGGTAACTCCTGGGATAGGCTCCAGCACCCCCTGTGAGAATAAGCGATTGAAAATGAATGAATAAAAATATCATGTCTATGAGGAAGAAGGTTTTCCCTGTCATGTAAAACCGGAACGTCATCTTTTCCCTAACATGGAAAAAAACAAGTGATGGAGGTTATGGATTTTTCCAATGCTTTCTGCTCATAAACAGACTCTGGGGACAACTTTTACTGTTGGAACATGATTAAAAAGTTCCCCCAGGGATCCATAACATATATAACGCATCATCCAAAATGTATTTCTTTAATTCCTTATACATTCTACTTTCAACTCAAGCTGTGCAACAGTTCCCTTGAAGGATGCAATGTGCTACGTATATGTTTGCGAGAACATACCATACCTGTATGCCTTTAGCTAGCAGAAAGCTGTGGGTGGAAGGATGTGAGGGGCTGAGCGATGCTGCAGGAGATGCAGGTAGTTGGATGCTGCGGGGGAGGAGAGTGAGACTGGTGTGAAGGCAAAAAAACAACACATGTTGGACTTTGGAACAAGAGTAAAGGCTGCTGTATCGTAGGGCTGGGCGATATTGTCGATATTTCTGTTAAGGACGATAACAAAAACAAGCATATCGTTTATATCGATATAGACTGGATTTGATGCGGAGGTCTCATTTTTCAAGATGGCGCCGCTCGAGTGCAAGCTAGTTACAACAGCTCTGTTTAATAGTGTTTTATTTATTACTTCCTTATTGTTTTATGCCATACTGATCCATTAAGCAAGTGTGCAGCTATGGATGTTCATCTTATTACGTTTATAGCTTGCCGCTTGCGCTATTGTTGACACTGGGGAGCAGCTGTTAGCAAAAATATGGAAGTGGCGGGGCTAAATAGTGGGTGTGAATGGTGAAAAAGACGGTAAAAAGGTCTTCAAAGAACGTGAGCGCTAATGCCGCTAACACGGTTGCAGAGACTACAGTGAGTACACCGCTATTGCACTAATGATCGAACAGGGTATTTAACTTTTTCTGTATTTATTAAAAAATAGCAACTGAATTATTATTTTATAACTATTTTATTATTTTAAAATAAAATAGTATATATTTTTTTAAATATACTATTTATTTTAAAATAATTTTATTTCAAAAATAAATGGTATATTTAAAAAAATATATACTATTTAATTTCAGTGGCTATTATATTTAAATTAATATATACTATTTTATTTAAAAATAATTTTATTTAAAAAATAAATAGCATATTTTTTAAAAATATACTATTCACTAATATTGTTTACATTTTAATACAACTTTGGACACATATTTGGCTTTGACTTTTGTCTAAATTCAGTTAATGAAAAAAAATATCGATATACATCGTAATATCGACACTGTACCTAAATATGTCGGTGGATTTCAACATTAATTTTGTTATTAAAAAAATAGCCACTGAATTAAAATAGTATTTAAAAAAAATATATATTATTTTATTGAAAAATAATTTTATTTAAAAAAATAAATAGTATATTTAAAAAAATATATACTATTTTATTTCAGTGGCTATTATATTTTAAAAAATATATACTATTTATTTAAAAATAATTTTATAAAAAAATATATATTTTTAAAAAATATACTATTTTATTTCAGTGGCTATTTTTCTCTAATATTGTTTACATTTTAATTAAACTTTGGACACATACATATTTGGCTTTGACTTTTGTCTAAACTCAGTTCATGAAAAAAAAAATCGATATACATCGTAATATTGACACTGTACTTAAATATATCAGTGGATTTCAACATTAATTTTGTCTAGGTTTGTTATTTTTTTATACTTGCAAATGCGTCTCAGAAACCATACCTCGATTTTAACAGAGAATAATACACAACTGTCAGGACACTTGGTGGTCAGATGTCCTTTTACCCAGCTTAGTCCCCCCCCCAGCATAATAAACATCCAGAAGTGAATCCAAAGAGACAAGGTCTGAGTTGGGCTAATTCTTTGTTTACAGTCGACTTGACGTGTTTGTCAGTATGCAAATACAAACCCAAGGATTTTTTTTTTTTTTTTTTTTTTGTCATAACGTATCCAAACTCTGACAGAAGCTGCGGGGCTAAACAATGTTCTTGTTCCGACTGGTGGAAAAAGTAGCGTTCCAATTTAAATGTCTTGTTAGGGAACAGGAATATTTAGTTAGTTGTTCCATCCATGTGGGTTGAATCCAGTTCATGGTTAATTAAAATCAGTCTTGCTAGAATGGCATTGAGGAGAGAGAGAGAGAGACAGATCGTGCAACGGTCCAATTGGAATGGATGCTTGGTTTGTCATGTGACTGGTTCTGTTTGGTAATTTCAAAGCACATTTTGGGACGAATTTCACCAACCTCAGCATATTTGTGGATTGTATGCAATGAATAAAACCTTAGCTAGCCTTGATATAGTATGGCTGCACGGTGGTCGAGTGGTTAGCGCGCAGGCTAGCACAGCTAGGAGACCCGAGTTCAATCCCATCCTCGGCCATCTCTGTGTGGAGTTTGCATGTTCTTCCCGTGCATGCGTGGGTTTTCTCCGGGTACTCCGGTTTCCTCCCACATTCCAAAAAAACATGCTAGGTTAATTAGCGACTCCAAATTGTCCATAGGTATGAATGTGAGTGTGGTTGTTTGTCTATATGTTATTAAATCCTACCCCTCCAGTAACTGTGACATTTGTTCACTTCCTGCTTTCCTAATATATTTATTTATTTATTTATTTATTTTTAATAATGTACCTCGTACCAAAGTACGAAGTGATATGACCATACAATGACATAATGGGTACCATAGTAACTGTCAATATAGTGATATATATATATATATGGTACTTTTACAATCAGTAACTGTTACATTTGTTCACTTCCTGCTTTCCTAATATAGTTTAAGGGTTTTTTTTTTTTAATAATGTACCTCGTACCGAAGTACGAGGTGATATGACCATACAATGACATAATGGGTACCATAGTAACTGTCAATATAGTGATATATATATGGTACTTTTACAATCAGTAACTGTTACATTTGTTCACTTCCTGCTTTCCTAATATAATTTAATAAAAAAAAGTAATTTACATTTTTTTAAATTTTATTTTATTTTATTTTATTTTATTTTATTTTATTTTATTTTATTTTATTTTATTTTATTTTATTTTATTTTATTTTATTTTATTTTATTTTATTTTATTTTATTTTATTTTATTTTATTTTATTTTATTTTATTTTATTTTATTTTAAATTGATGTCACGTACCAAAGTACAAGGTGATATGAGCATCCAATGCCATAATGGGTACCATAGTAAGTATCAATATAGTGATATATATATAGCACATCATGACTGGTTCAAGACTCTTCATCCTTGTATTTAGCAAACATCAACTGCTTGTATTGTTTCTTGAATTGGCTCATCGTTGTGCATTGTTTGAGGGTCTTACTCAATCCATTCCATAGTTTGATTCCCATTACTGAAATGCTATGGCTTTTTAACGTAGTCCTAGCATATAAATGTACTTCTTCCCTGAGATCATATTTCTCCTCTCTTGTAGAGAAGTATTGGATGAGATGTTGTGGTGTGGTTGATGCACGTTTATTATCTAGTTGCTGTGTTTATCCGTTCCATATACAAAAACACCAATGCACATTCCAGTTTGGGCTATCAGTATATAATTGCACAGATGAACAGCATCAGTGCGTTTTTTTGTTTTTTTTTTAATTGGCTGGCTGTGTTTCACAGTTCTCAGCACAGTTCCACGTGTGAGAGCGGTAACCATGGCAACGCACAGCCAGGAGGCTCGTGGCGTAGAACCTTTTTGGTTTGCTTGCCAACAAACAGCAAACCAGAGGGGGATCAAGGGCAAGCACAATCTTATAGAAGATCTTCGAAAGAACCAATCAAAAACACACAAAAGCATCAAATTAATAGTAATGCTGTCATTTATTTTGAACATACATACATATGACATACGTTGGAATACATCACATGGGACAATTCATAACTCTGCATGTCCAAAAAGAAGATTGTAGATCGTGTTCGATTCCTGAACCAAAAAGCCAAAAATGCTCCTCAACCCATCGGAAATCACTGGAGGTCATTAACTGACCCACGGTGGACTAATCTTAAGATATAAGGGCATATAAGGCTAAAATCATCACACAGCAACTTAACACTCAAAATATCCAAATAAGTACCAATATGAGTTTAAATGAGTTTTAAAATAATGAAAAAAACAGCAACTATAGTAACTAGTACAGGAAGATCCTACCCTAAATACTTTCCTAAATATAGTTCCCTTGTAGATTGTTTTCGATTCCTGAACCAAAAAGCCAAAAAGGCTCCTCAAGCCATCGGAACACACTTGAGGTCATTACTTAATATTACTTAATATAACTTAATATAACTTAATATAACTTAATATAACGGTGTCATCTTAAGATAAAATGCTAAAATCATCACACAACAACTTAACACTCAAAATATCCAAATAAGTACCAATATGACTTTAAATGAGTTTTAAAATAATGAAAAAACAGGAACTAGAGTAACTAGTAGAGGAAGATCCTACCCTAAATACTTTCCTAAATATAGTTCCCTTGTAGATGGTGTTCGATTCCTGAACCAAAAAGCCAAAAAGGCTCCTCAAGCTATCGGAACACACTTGAGGTCATTACTTAATATAACTTAATATAACGGTGTAATCTTAAGATAGAATGCTAAAATCATCACACAACAACTTAACACTCAAAATATCCAAATAAGTACCAATATGAGTTTAAATGAGTTTTAAAATAATGAAAAAAACAGCAACTATAGTAACTAGTAGAGGAAGATCCTACCCTAAATACTTTCCTAAATATAGTTTGTAGACTGTGTTCGATTCCTGAACCAAAAAGCCAATAAGGCTCCTCAAGCCATCGGAACACACTTGAGGTCATTACTTAATATAACTTAATATAACGGTGTCATCTTAATCTAGAATGCTAAAATCATCACACAACAACTTAACACTCACAATATCCAAATAAGTACCAATATGAGTTTAAATTAGTTTTAAAGTAATGAAAAAAATCAGCAACTATAGTAACTACTTCCCATAAAGACCATCATTACTCCAAGCAGAGCAGTTCATTAGCCAATAGCTGCCTGGGCTGCAAGTTCCCTTGTAGATCGTGTTCGATTCCTGAACCAAAAAGCCAAAAAGGCTCCTCAAGCCATCGGAACACACTGAAGGTCATTACTTAATATTACTTAATATAACTTAATATAACGGTGTCATCTTAAGATAGAATGCTAAAATCATCACGCAACAACTTAACACTCAAAATAAAAACTCAAAAATATGAGTTTAAATGAGTTTTTAAATAATGAAAAAAAAAACACAACTATTGTAACTAACATTTTACATTAAGTTCTATTAGGGGACAACAAATGAAAGACTCAAGCCCACCGTTCGATGTCTAAAAGTGAGTGTACCTGCTTTCTATTTATTGAAAGTGTCAAAACCAGGCACGGTGAAGCACCCCACTTCCTGTTAACCTCGGCTTCCTGAAGGCAAACAACGAGGTGCTCTCATAAATTGTTCAGATGGCCCAAGGTTAGTAAATGAGAGAGCACGTCCATTACCTTCTTACTTTGTTGTGTGGCCGAGGGAGCGCCCAGAGTCTTGGCTGTAAACATCATTAGCACAATGCTGCATTGCACGGTTGCAATTCATCCCAACGTTCTTTCTCAGCCTTTTCGCTGCAATATTATTGACGTTATTTCTCCTTGTCTGTGTACCTTCTTATTTTCTCCTCATTTCATTAAAAAAAAGATAGGATGTTGTTCTCTTCACTATTGCTTATTATCGTCTCATATAGAGAGCCGAGTAGTAGTAGTTGCTCATTTAAAGGGAAAGGTCGCTATTAGTCATTTCTACTAAGTGCTTACACTTACAGGGATTCAAACCTATTGATTTTTAAGGAAGTATTGTTTGCAACAGTTCAGATCTTCAGTAGCATCCTTAAAAAGTCTGTTTTGAAGTATTGTTCAAAAGTACTGTATTGATTTTGTAGGATATCCAGGAAAAATTGGTTGCTAGGTAGCCCCAGTCAAAGCGCTAGATGTTTTTTGATGTTGAATTTTTCCTACTAACAAAAATCTTCACTGGTTTTTAACTCCTTCACTGCCGTCCAGTTTTTGGGCACTTATGGGACTCACAGAATATTGAGTTTTAGGACTACATCAATTTTGAAACTACGTAAAAAACCTTTACACTGTCTTCTTTCATTGGAAATAAGATGGTTTTAGCCTTTTGGGGCCTTTATAATTGGGCAGTAGAACATAGGTTGGTTTTAGCCAAAACACCTGATTTTGAGCAAAACCCAGAGAAAAATTCAAAAATCTTCACTGGTTCTTAACTCGTTCACTACCGTCCAGTTTTTTGGGCACTTATGGGACTCATAGAATATTGAGTTTTAGGACTACATCAATTTTGAAACTATGTAAAGAACCTTTACACTGTCTTCTTTCATTGGAAATAAGATGGTTTTAGCCTTTTGGGGTCTTTATAAATGGGCAGTAGAACATAGGTTGGTTTCAGCCAAAACACCTGATTTTGAGCAAAACCTAGAGAAATCTTCAAAAATCTTCACTGGTTCTTAACTCGTTCACTGCCGTCCAGTTTTTGGGCATTTTGATTAACTTTTAAGACTCACAGAATATTGAGTTTTAGGACTACATCAATTTTGAAACTATGTAAAGAACCTTTACAATGTCTTCTTTCATCGGAAAAAAATGGTATTAGGTTTTAGCCTTTTGGGGTCTTTATAATTGGACAGTAGAACATAGGTTGGTTTCAGCCAAAACACCTGATTTTGAGCAAAACCCAGATAAAATGAGCTTTTTCACGCAGAACGGTGACTAATATTTTTTTGGTATTTGTTTTAGTGACACCTGAAACATCTGAAGAGTTGTTTACTTCTATGAAACAACATAAACAACACATGAAAAAAAACTGTTGCCCCCTACTGGGACAGAAATACATACACACACAAGATGCATAAACATTAGTAGTAATGTTATTTCAATGTTTTATGACGACTTAGGCAGTTATAATGAGTTATTAAATTTTGCAACATTGTTTTCGAACCTCTCTATCTATCTATCATTTTATGGAGTACCGAAGCTCTCATGTGGTCCCAGCTACGTGTTTTCCTCGGCCTTTGTACCGTCTTCCCGAAGGAACGTTGCCAAAAATGGGTCGATTTCAACGTGATATTTTATTATTTATCGCAAAAGATAACATTGGATGCTGTTGGGGGGGGGGGGGGGGGGGGTTACGCTTGTTGAAATGCGGGGGCATGCACGGTTTATTTCCACGACAAGATCTCTCTTTACCTGTCTCATCAGCTTCGCCATACTGCCGGTGCGTTTGACATGCAGAGCGGAGCACGGCCATCCCATCGCTACACAAGAAACAATATGGAAAGAAGACATTCTCTGGTTGACAGCTTTTAACCTTAGAGTACGTCTAGTCTGGATGCCTCCCATGCTTGGATGACTTTCCCTGCAGCTCCACTGCAATACACCACTGGTTGATTTATCATATCTGTATGGAAAAACTACCATTTTGGGTGGATTAAAGGCAATAATTCAATAATTATGTAATAATGAATCAGTCATGTTATCGTATGCTGGCTATGTGAGCTTACAGAGCAGGCTAACTGCAGCTAGGGGAGTAGCTACAGTAGCTGGTAGCTAGTAGCTGGCAGCTAGTAGCTAGTAACTGGTAGCCGGTAACTGTAGCTGGTAGCCGGTAGATGGTAGCTAGTAGCTAGTAACTGGTAGCTGGTAGCTAGTGACTGGTAGCTGGTAGCTAGTAACTGGTAGCTGGTAATTGGTAGCCGGTAACTGGTAGCCGGTAGCTGGTATCTACTAACTGGTAGCTGGTAGCTAGTAGCTGGTAGCTAGTAACTGGTAGCCGGTAACTGGTAGCTGGTAGCTAGTTACTGGTAGTTGGTAGCTAATAACTGGTAGCTCGTAACTGATAGCTAGTAACTGGTAGCTGGTAGCTAGTAGCTGGTAGCTAGTGGCTGGTAGCTGGTAGCTAGGAGCTGGTAGCTAGTGGCTGGTAGCTAGTAGCTAGTAGCTGGTAGCTAGTAACTGGTAGCCGGTAGCCGGTAGCTGGTAGTCGGTAACCGGTAGCTGGTATCCAGTAACTGGTATCTAGTAGCTGATAGCTGGTAGCTACTGGTAGCTAGTAACTGGTAGCTGGTAGCCGGTAACTGGTAATTGGTAGCCGGTAACTGGTAGCTGGTAGCTAGTAACTGGTAGCTAATAACTGGTCGCTTGTAACTGAAAGCTAGTAACTGGTAGCTGGTAGCCGGTAACTGGTAATTGGTAGCCGGTAACTGGTAGCTGGTAGCTAGTAACTGGTAGCTAATAACTGGTCGCTTGTAACTGATAGCTAGTAACTGGTAGCTGGTAGCCGGTAACTGGTAGCTAGTAACTGGTAGCTAATAACTGGTCGCTTGTAACTGATAGCTAGTAACTGGTAGATGGTAGCTAGTGGCTGGTAACTAGTAGCTGGTAGCTAGTAATTGGTAGCTGGTAGCTAGTAGCTGGTAGCTGGTAGCTGGTAGCTGGTAGCTAGTGGCTGGTAGCTAGTAGCTGGTAGCTAGTGGCTGGTAGCTAGTAGCTGGTAGCTAGTAATTGGTAGCTAGTAGCTAGTAGCTAGTAGCTAGTAGTTGGTAGCTGGTAGCTGGTAGCTAGTAGCTGGTAGCTAGTAGCTGGTAGCTAGTAGCTGGTAGCTAGTAGCTCGTAGTAGCTGGTAGCTAGTAATTGGTAGCTGGTAGCTAAAAGCTGGTAACTGGTAGCTAGTAGCTCATAGCTAGAAGCTGGTAGCTAGTAGCTCATAGCTAGTAGCTAATAACTGGTAGCTAGTAGTTCATAGCTAGTAGCTAATAACTGGTAGCTAGTGGCTGGTAGCTAGTAGCTGGTAGCTAGTAATTGGTAGCTGGTAGCTAGTAGCTAGTAGCTGGTAGCTAGTAGCTAGTAGCTGGTAGCTAGTAGCTAGTAGCTAGTAGCTAGTAGCTGGTAGCTGGTAGTAGCTGGTAGCTAGTAATTGGTAGCTAGTAGCTGGTAGCTGGTAGCTAGTAGCTCATAGCTAGTAGCTTGTAGTCACGCCTCCACAAAGAAGCTGAAAGAGAGTTTATATGCAAGTCAATACAATTCAGTAATATATATTTTTGTAAATGTTGAGACAATAATTAAATTAACATCTAAATCTAAAACAGCTGCTAAAATGCTCATCATTTTCACATTTTTGTCAGACTTTTGACTCGGTTACGTCATAAAATATAAACATATAAACATATAAACGTATATTTATATTATATATTTATATAAACATATAAATGTTTATATAAACATATAAACATAAAAGTTCTGCATTTTCACTTTAGTTACATCATCCACCTGGAAAACATTTTTTAAAGTCGTATTTTTCAGCGTGACTCATTGTTTTGATCCGTACAGTTTAAAGAGCCAAGGTTGATGAACCTTTAATACCACCGACTTTTTAAATAAGCAAAGAAAAAAAATATTCCATTCCAAGCCCATCGGAATAAAATAAATTGCATTTCCGATGAGTTTGAGTTTGAGTACAGGTGGTGCATATTCGGAATGACCTCTTATAGTATTTGTATGCTCTGCAAGATGACTGTTCTCTTGACATTTGGGTTGTGTGTTATATACAAATATTTACTTTGCTTTAAAATGTCAAAAGATAACAAAGCCAAGTAAACGTATGGAAAAACACAATTGTGTCGAATTGCATCGTGTCCCTCAACACAATCCTGACTGATAGCTTCCCTGAGAAAATCACATTAAATCAGATCTAATTACTTCACTCCCCCCCCCCCCCCCCCTTCCAACCAAAGGAAAAACATGGAATGGAAAAAGCTGGCACTTAAGCGGCGAGCGAGTGATTTCATAAGGCGTTTTTCGGAGCCGTGCTGCATGACTAAACAAGTATTTGCATTTCACCGGAGACTAGCTTCCTTGAAAATCAATCAAGGAGATATTTCCGTTATTACAAGCAAAGACTGAGGCGAGAGAATCAGCTGCGACTGACGAAGTTTCCATCCTTATGCTCCTTCTTTTAAATTGTTTTCTTAAATGTCAGGGAAAATGATTGGCGGACAGTGAGAGGTGCAACTTCAAGTCCAAAATTAAATAATAATTTAAAAAAAATCAAAAAATTGTTACAACTATAATGATGAAATTGTAATATTAATGATAATTATAATAATGGTGATAATAATAACAATAATAATGGTAATAATTCATTAATTCATTCATTTTCTACCGTTTTTCCTCACGAGGGTTGCAGGGGGTGCTGGAGCCTATCCCAGCTGTCTTCGGGCGAGAGGCGGGGTACACCCTGGACTGGTGGCCCAGCCAATCACAGAGCACATATAGACAAACAACCATTCACACTCACATTCATACCACTTCCTGAGTCACATAGTAGTTGGTTAATATTCTGCATCATACATTGGTAGTGTATTGTCTGGTTGATATGGTACAATACTCTACTCTATATGTACAGCCATTTTTATTCATTCATTTTCATGAGTGTCACGGGGGTGCTGGAGCCTATCCCAGCTGTCTTCGGGCAAGAGGTGGGGTACAGGCGAGAGGACTAGTGGCCAGCCAATCACGGAGAAAACCCGGCCAGAGATGGCCGAGGGTGGAATTGAACTCGGGTCTCCTAGCTGTGTGGCCTGCATGCTAACCACTCAGTCCATAATACAGTCATTAAGTTTCAAAAATTAATAAATTAATTAATTGATCGCTGTCTTGTGGTTGACTATAGCCTATTATTAGTCAAATCAAATACTGCAATACCTTCATTCATTCATTCATTTTCTACCACTTATCCTCACAAGAGCCGCGGGGGGGGGGGGGGGGGGTGCTGGATGGAGCCTATCCCAGCTGTCTTCGGGGCGAGAGGCGGGGTACACTCTGGACTGGTCGCCAGCCAGCCAATCACAGGGCACATATAGACAAACAACCATTCACACTCACATTCATACCTATGGACAATTTGGAGTCGCGAATTAACCTAGCATGTTTTTGGAATGTGGGAGGAAACCGGAGTACCCGGAGAAAACCCATGCAAACTCCACACAGAGATAGCCCAGGGTGGAATTGAACTCGGGTCTCCTAGCTGTGAGGCCTACATGCTAACCACTTGAACACCGTGCAGCCTATTGTCGAACAATCAAATGCAAATAGTGTATTTTCTTGATACGTTTTTTTTTTAAATCACATTTTATAAACTGTAATATATATTTTATATGACGCTGTAGAGTATGTACAGTATTTTATTGTCGTTGTCTTTTATAGCACCATAAAGAATGCAGAATTGTTGAATTAAAAGCTCCTCTGACAGCGTTATTAGCTTAATAAAAGGCAATAAATAAACAATGAAACGTCGGTGGTTGAAATGGCCGTTGAATGTCAGAGTCGTTATTGGGTCTCCACAGCTCAGGTGTACTTAGTCATCATACCTCAGCATGTGATTTTTCTACTCAGATGAAAAAGTCCAGACATGATGGTGATGATGGTGATGATGAACGAGGGCGAGCATGACGAAGCGAGAGAGAGAGAGAGAGAGAGACAATGTATTTATTTTTGGCAGCTTCTCCGAGCATCCCCTTTAGTCACCTGATTACCATCCCATTGAGTGGAGGAGGGCTACTCTGTGCAATGTAGTGGAACATAACTTGGCAGCTGTACCGTTTTTTTTTTTGGGGTTCTTTCATAGCAAACTGTGTCTTGGCAATTTTCATTAACCCTCCACCTGATGTGGTTGACGTTAAAGCTAATGCCGACGTTCCGATCAGGGTTTTATGCTGCCGATACCGATCCCGATAATCCATGAGTGACTTTCTTAACTAGCTCAAAAGGCAGTAGTATCATCTGCGAATAATACTAACTTTCAGTCTTTCATCATTTTACAAATGCTATTCATATATAGGTTAAACGGTTTTGGTCCCAGGATTGACCCCTGGGGTACTCCACATGTAATACAGAGTAGCTTTTGATTCAATTTGAAGCTAACCATCTGGTTCCGTACCTTGTACATGTAAATTGATGTAAATGTTATGGAAATAAAGTAATAAAATTATTTTAAAAAATTAGGAAAATTATTTAAGAAGAAAGTTAACATATTTTGATTTTTTTTAAATGTGAAAAACAAGAAAAGGCCTAAAGTCTATCCTAATAATCCTAAATGATTTTTTTGCTGAAATATATATATATATATATATATATATATATATATATATATATATATATATATATATATATATATATATATATATATATATATATATATATAACTTGTCAGCATAGCTAGAGTATATGTGTTGATTTACTGAATAAATCAATAAAAAATTGGCATAAATGTTATGGAAATAAAGTAATACAATTATGAAAAAAATTGGGAAAATTATTTAAGATGAAAAGTTAATATTACATTAATATACAAAAGTTAATAAACATATTTAGATTTTTTTAAATGTGAAAAACAAGAAAAGGCCTAAAGTCTATCCTAATAATCCTAAATGATTTTTTTTGCTGAAAAAAAAAAAAAATATATATATATATATATATATATATATATATATATATAGGAGCAGAAGGATGGTGACGCTGTTCTATATATATATATATATATATATATATATATATATATATATATATATATATATATATATATATATATATACAACTTGTCAGCATAGCTACATTATATGTGTTGATTTACAAAATAAATCAATATTAAATTGGCATAAATGTTATGGAAATAAAGTAATAAAATTATGAAAAAATTTGGAAAATTATTTAAGAAGAAAGTTAACATATTTTGATTTTTTTAAAATGTGAAAAACAAGAAAAGGCCTAAAGTCTATCCTAATAATCCTAAATGATTTTTTTTTTGCTGAAATATATATATATATATATAACTTGTCAGCATAGCTAGAATATATGTGTTGATTTACTGAATAAATCAATAATAAATTGACATAAATGTTATGGAAATAAAGTAATAAAATTATGAAAAAAATTAGGAAAATTATTTAAAAAGAAAGTTAACATATTTAGATTTTTTTTAAATGTGAAAAACAAAAAAGGTCTAAAGTCTATCCTAATAATCCTAAATGAAATGTTTTTTGCAGAAATATATATATAACTTGTCTGATATTTGAATCTTTCCAGCATGAAGAGACAATGAAAACACTTTTTGGTGCAAGTAGCAAATGCTAATTCAGCCATACATCATTTTCTGTCTACACTTTAGCACGTCTTGCTATCAGTAGCAAGTTAAGTGATCCATTTAACCTTCAGCTGGCTCAGTCGTTGAGTCAGGATGAAATGAAAGTGGGGGTGACGCTGTTAAATTGTAACGGAGATAGCGAACCATGGATGTTCTTCATAATTGAATACGGGAATTCAATTTAGTCCTCAAAATGAACTTGAAAAAGCGGCAGGTTCTACTTGGTTTTGCGACATGGATGACGGAAAAAACAAAGCTTCAGACCCGAAATGAGTCACAATGAAAGTCAATGTGACCCCGGCATCGCGTTGAGTCACTTATCTTTTATTTAAAACCTCATCCATCATCATCATCCTGTGAACTCGCTTCTGACCCACTTTGGCGCCGCTGATGTGCAACCCAACATGACATGAGCCATTCAGGGTCTCTTAGAACTTCACTAGTGCACGCAGTGAGAGTTAATGGAGATTGTGTTTGGGAGGGAAACGGCGTAGCGCAAACGAGGAAATAAACCACTTCAGCTAAATTGCCTGTGATTGTGTCTGTTGTCGGTAGAAAAAAAAACAACAAAGGTGTCAAACGCACCGGCTTGCAACCTTGCTCGTTCACATTCTTTCTTTCGTTTGCGCCCCAAAGTGATGAAAAAGTATTTTATATTAATACAAAACTCAAAAACATTCATATTTTACATAGAGAAAGACTCCATTAAAATCTGTTTTGTGTTAACATTTTTTAAACTAGTGGTGTAACTGTATTCGTTAGAAAAGAACTACGGAGTCAAACACTGATGATGTCATATACTGCCGTTTCCATTTATTAGCAAGCTAACTGGCTGCTAACATGTACGTCTTGTGATGAAAATACATTAAGAACACAATAACACTCACATAGTGATTAAATAACTAATTTAGCAAATAGCTAAATTTGGCCATTCACATTCTTTCTTTCATTTGCACCCCCGAAATGATGGAAAACTCTAAGGTATTTTATATTAATAAACTCAAAAACATTCATATTTTACATAGAGAAAGACTCCATTAAAATCTGTTTTGTGTTAACATTTTTTAAACTAGTGGTGTAACTGTATTAGTTAGAAAAGAACTACGGAGTCAAACACTGATGATGTCATACACTGCCATTTCCATTTATTAGCAAGCTAACTGGCTGCTAACATGTACGTCTTGTGATAAAAATACATTAAGAACACAATAACACTCACATAGTGATTAAATAACAAATTTAGCAAATAGCTAAATTTGGCCATAAATTTTGGACATTAACTAAAAAAAAAAACGCTGAATGGGGCATACACTAACCAAGGTTCGGCTGTGCTGCGTTTATATAACCAAAACAGTGTCGCATGTGCTGTTATTGTTCTGACAAATGTTGGTACTGTTAGAGTTGGATAGATTTGATGCGACATTAGCTTACATGACATTACCTTAACACTGCATGAAGTCATGCAGACATTTCTCCCATTCCATGTGGAAGTGGTAAGTTTTGTCTTCTTAATTTTAGAATAAAGAAATCCGGGCTAGCTGCACGGTTAGAGCGCGGGCCACACAGCTTGGGGACCCGGATTCGATTCCCATCTCTGTGTGGAGTTTGCATGTTCTCCCCGTGCATGCGTGGTTTTTCTCCGGGTACTCCGGTTTCCTCCCACATTCCAAAAACATGCTAGGTTAATTAGCGACTCCAAATTGTCCATAGGTATGAATGTGAGTGTGAATGGTTGTTTGTCTATATGTGCCCTGTGATTGGCTGGCTGGCCACCAGTCCAGACTGTACCCCGCCTCTCGCCCCGAAGACAGCTGGGATAGGCTCCAGCACCCCCTGCGACCCTTGTGAGGATAAGTGGTAGAAAATGAATGAATGTATTGCAATATTTGATTAGACTAATAATAGGCTATAGTCAACCACAAGGCAGCGATCAATTAATTAATTTATGAATTTTTGAAACTTAATGACTGTATTATGGACTGAGTGGTTAGCACACAGGCCTCACAGCTTGGAGACCCGAGTTCGATTCCACCTTCGACCATGCTAGGTTAATTAGCGACTCCAAATTGTCCATAGGTATGAATATGAGTGTGAATGGTTGTTTGTCTACATGTGCCCTGTGATTGGCTGGCCACCAGTCCAGGGTGTACCCCGCCTCTTGCCATCTTGCCTCCAGCACACCCGCCACCCCTTGTGACGATAAGCAGTAAAAAATGTTCAACAATACTATTAGCAATATTGCAGATACGTACGATAAAGGAGTACTACACATGAATTACTACAAACTTGTGACAATGGTGGTGGAAGATGAGAGAATGAGGAAGCATGACCAAAAGCCGTGATGGTCTCTGTTGGTCGTAATCCCACGATTACGCGAGCGCACGGCATTCTGCATTCGGCATCTGCCCCGCACTCCTTGGACGCCAAAGAGCTAACAATGAGAGCAATGGCTTGTGAAAATAATGTTGCATTAAAGCCCCGGCCAGCGGTTCAACATGCCGACTGTGTGCCTGCGGTGTTATACAGGCGGGATTACAACATCTGTTGTTGAGGGGGGGGGGGGGGGGGGGGGCGGGGGGGTGGAAAGGAGAGATCACACCACTTTTCCCTCGCCAGTTGCATCCTCACTGTTGTTGTTTTGGAGAGCTCTGCAACACACTCCGGACGGCCAGACTGATGCGTTTGTGTGCTCGCTGAGGCACATTAATCCTTGCAATACTTCTCTGCTTTTACTCATTACTCCCTGTGAGGCCTCGCCAAAAAAAGACGGGGCTCACCTTGCCGTGGAGCGCTTGTCTCCAATGAGAGCTATTTTCTTCATGGCTATTTGCAGGATTACACAAAAAAAATATATATATAGTATATATGTATATTTCTGGTTCTTCAGACCGCATTGCTATGGATGAATGGTAATGGTAATGGTTTAATTTCATTTGAACATGCATCAGATTACAATTGAATGCATCCCATAATCAGTTCACAGTTCCACATGTCCAAAAGGAGTAGGAAGAAGCAAAGCTTATTAAATCCTACCCCTCCATCTGGTACTTTTAACAATCAGTAACTGTTACATTTGTTCACTTCCTGCTTTCCTAATATAGTTTAAGGTTTTTTTTTAATTATTTTTTTATTACATTTGTTCACTTCCTGCTTTCCCAATATAGTTTAGTTTTTTTTTTTATTTTAATTTTAATTTTAATTTTAATTTTAATTTTAATTTTAATTTTAATTTTAATTTTAATTTTAATTTTAATTTTAATTTTAATTTTAATTTTAATTTTAATTTTAATTTTAAAATTTGATTTAAATTTATTTAAAAACAATTTTAATTAAAAAATATTTTTTTTATTAGTTTTTGTCAAATCCCGAAGTACAAGGTGATAAGACCATACAGTGACATAATGGGTACCATAGTAACTGTCTACCATAGTAACTAAATATAGTGATATTATAAAAAATAATAATAATAAAATAAAAAAAAAATATTAAAAAAACATTCAACTATATTGGGAAAGCAGGAAGTGAACAAATGTAATAAAAAAATAATAAAAAAAAACAAAAAAACTCAAACTATATTATGAAAGCAGGAAGTGAACAAATGTAACAGTTACTGATTGTAAAACTACCAGTTGGAGGGGTAGGATTTAATAAGCTTTGCTTTTTCCTACTCCTTTTGGACATGTGGAACTGTGAACTGATTATGGGATGCATTCAATTGTAATCTGATGCATGTTCAAATGAAATAAAACCATTACCATTACAGTAACTCATTGACTGCCAGCCATTTTCAGACATTTTCATCATAGCATTTTTTTTTAGTACATCAACATTGAAACTATATGAACTTTAGACTCTCTACTTTCATCAGAAAAAAACTTTATTTTTAGCTGTTTTGGGTCTTTATAAATCGGCAGTAGAACATAGTTTGTTTTCAGTGAAAACAACTGTTTTTGACCAAAAAAACGAAGAAAATTTGCTTTTTCTGCAGTGAAGCAAATTCAAGCAGAACTGTAACTAAACTATAGACGTGTGTGCACGTGCACGTGCAAATTATGAACAACAACAGTGTCACCGACGTCACCTACAGCCATTTTGTCGCCTTTGTCAGTGCACGATTCAGCAACTTCTGTCTTCTCTCGGGGGGGAAATCGAACAATTGTCCCCTGCTGGGACAGAAATACATGCAATACGATGCATAAGACTTTGATCTGTAGCCTCTGTGAAAAAAAAAAGCTTATATTTGCTAACAGCAATCCAATACTATAAGCTTTTTGTTATATGTGACATATCAAATTAGTGTTAATATGTAATACAAAACAAGCTAGTAGCAAAAATGGCCGCCGGGTGACACTTCTTTGTTTTTTTTAGGAAGGTGCAAGTGCAGCAATAAGAGTTTTTTTTTTATTTTTATAACAAATACCGACTCATTTTTGTCAGAAAGCACACTGCAGACTGCATAAACAAAACAAAGCAATATAAATATAAATAGCGGTTTGTTTTTTTTAACTACGTTAACCTTGGTGGAGGTGCTTGCTGTAATGAGACGCTGGTAATGAAAGCCGTGCAAGCTTTCCTGTCCCGCACCTTTCAAACTGTGTGCTTAAAAAAAGAATTGCATAAACTCTCTCAGGAATGAAATATATATTTAAAAAAATAATAAAAAATAGTTTGATCTCCATGCTTACCTGTCATGTGTTATCAGATCTTGTGTTTACCGTCGTGCCCGCGCTCTCCCTAATGTAGTTTTGGCACAGATTTGGAGGTCTTTGCCGACAAAGACCACGTTGGGGAGAGGTTTAAAAAGCAAACATTTCCTCAGAGGAGCAAAAAGGAGGAGAATACGGGCTTCTTTTGCTGTGTTTGTTTGTCAAGTCGCTGCTATGCAATTTTTTGGGGAAAAGAGGAAGTTGTGCAAAGCATCAATAAACCAAATCTACTCTGCAGTGGCTGATCATGATGGGGATTTTGCGGGGAGTTTTTAGCATTTTAGCACACATAATGAGCTAGTTTTGCATCGGACACGTGCATAGTGGATGAGTCAAAAGTGAATAAAGTGCAAAATAGCACTTCTCGGAGACACACGGTCACACACAGATCATTGGCATTACAGTTACCAGTAAACCCTTCTAAATAAATTGTTAAAAATTATTTATTATTATTATTAGTAGTAGTATTATTAATAACAGCAACAATAATAATAATAATAATAATAATAATAATAATAATAATAATAATAATAATAATAATAATAATAATAATAATAATAATAATAATAATAATAATAATAATAATAATAATAAAGTATTAACTCCTTTCTCAGCAAAAACATGCAGATTTACTTTGACTGACAGCCTCAGATGAGCTAATAATAATAATAATAATAATAATAATACTAATAATACTAATAATAACAATAGTAATAATAATAATAATAATAATAATAATAATAATAATAATAATAATAATAATAATAATAATAATAATAATAATAATAATAATAATAATAATAATAATAATAATAATAATAATAAAAACAGTATAAAACGGGACCTATAAATACAAACCCTGTATATTTATTCCAGGTTTAGCAGCTGGCCAACTCAAGTTGCTCTTCTAAATACATTGTTAAAAATTGTAAAAAATTATTTATTATTATTATTCTTATTATTCTTATTATTATTTAAAAAACAATATAAAGCGGCACCTAAAAATACAAACCCTGTATATTTATTCCAGGTTTAGCAGCTGGCCAACTCAAGTTGCCCTTCCAAATAAATTGTTAAAAATGATTTATTATTATTAAATTATTATTATTATTATTATTATTATTATTATTATTATTATTATTATTATTATTATTATTATTATTATTATTATTATTATTATTATTATTATTATTATTATTATTATTATTATTATTATTATTATTATTATTATTATTGTTGTTGTTAAACAGTATAAAACGGGACCTATAAATACAAACCCTGTATATATAATAATAATATATATATTCCAGGTTTATTCCAGGTTTAGCAGCTGGCCAACTCAAGTTGCCCTTCCAAATAAATTGTTAAAAATTATTATTATTATTATTATTATTATTATTTATTATTATTATTATTATTATTATTATTATTATTATTATTATTATTATTATTATTATTATTATTATTATTATTATTATTATTATTATTATTATTATTATTATTAAAAAACAATATAAAACGGGACCTCTAAATACAAACCCTGTGTATTTATTCCAGGTTTAGCAGCTGGCCAACTCAAGTTGCCCAATAAATTGTTTAAAATTATTTATTATTATTATTATTATTATTATTATTATTATTATTATTATTATTATTATTATTATTATTATTATTATTATTATTATTATTATTATTACAGTATAAAAACAGTATAAAACAACAGTATAAAAATTATTATTATTATTAAAAAACAGTATAAAACGGGACCTATAAATACAAACCCTGTATATATAATAATGATATATATATTCCAGGTTTATTCCCGGTTTAGCAGCTGGCCAACTCAAATTGCCCTTCCAAATAAATTGTAAAAAATTATTTTTGATTATTATTAAAAAAACAGTATAAAACGGGACCTAGTATAAATACAAACCCTGTATATTTATTCCAGATTTAGCAGCTGGCCAACTCAAGTTGGAGATCAGAAGTTAACTTCCACAGTAACTTTTGGACTAAGAGCAAATAAAGGACAAAAAGCCAGCAGCAGACAAGTGCCTGGCTCTCAGCTCTCCAAGAAGATTAAAAACAGGGAAGGGAGGGGGGCGGAGGGGAGAAAAAAAAAAAGACAAATACAAAGTATGCGTCATTTCTGATTGGACCAACTTTAATATGAGTTTCTGCAGTAGACCATGTCTGTCTGAAAGACGGCGTGCCAGCAAGAAACTCCATTCTGACATTTGATATAAAACAAACATGACAAGCATTTACTACCACTTCTCTGCAAGGGATGTTTTTTTTCATTTATTTTTTATTTTTTTATTATTACCGCAAGGGTGGAATTTCAAAATGTCCTTTTCAAAATCTGTGATTGTCCAATTGATGTTTGTTTTGACATGACGTCCAAACAAATAAACCCAACATTACCTCAGCAATTTCCCTTCAATATTTTTCTGTAGACATAAAAAGGGCTAATTTGCATTAGCAAGACGGAAGCTACACAGAGGGACCTTCAAACGGTTATTGCCACCGAGGCCTTGAAGTAAATGTTGCAGCCTGCAGCCTTTTTCTAAAGATGTTTTTCAAACCCTGGGTCATCTCAGTGCGAACCCGAGCCAAATGTTTCTACCGTTTATCCTCATGAAGGCCGCGGGGGTGCTGGAGCCTATCCCAGCTGTCTTGGATCTACTGAGTCTTGATCTCGCATAGTAGTCGGTAAATATTCTGCATCATACATTGGTAGTGTATTGTCTGATTGATGCGGCACACTACTCTTGTCAGTGTCATGGGGGTGCTGGAGCCTATCCCAGCTGTCTTCAGTTGAGAGGCTGCTGGCCAGCCAATCACAGGGCACATATAGACAAACAACCATTCACACTCACATTCATACCACTTACTGAGTCTTTTGAGCTTGCATAGTAGTTGGTTAATATTCTGCATCATACATTGGTAGTGTATTGTCTGGTTGATGTGGCACAATACTCTTACTGTAGTACTGTAGCTATATATGCAGTATATGTATTTACATTCCAGCAGCCATTTTTATTCATTCATTCATTCATTTTTTCATGAGTGTCATGGGGGTGCTGGAGCCTATCCCAGCTGTCTTCGGACAAAAGGCGGGGTACACCCTGGAAGAAAGAAGAGAGTCTAAAATTTCTTTATAAAGTTTAAAAGTTACTTAGTCCTTAAACTCAATGTTCTGTGGGTCTTGAAAAAAATCATTCTTCATATTCCATGGAGTCATATTTTTCTTATATTTTGTCATGAGTGTCTATGGTGTAGCCCAAGACTCATCTGCATCCTACAGCGTGTTTTTTTTTTTTTACTAGCCTGCGGCATATTCCATAAATAAAGTTAAACACTGACCATGTCAGAATATTTTAAAGAAAGTTAGAAAAGTTGTAGTTTGGCCATTTTGTTTGGTCTAGAGATAGCACTGAAGCAGAACTGGAGGTAGCAGAGATGATGATGCTGAGGTTCTCATTGGGAGTGACCATGATGGATAGGATCAGGAAGGAGTACATCAGATGGACATTACATGTTAGCCGGAGGTAGCAGAGATGAGGATGCTGAGGTTCTCATTGGGAGTGACCATGATGGATAGGATCAAGAACGAGTACATCAGAGGGACGTTACATGTTAGCCGGAGGTAGCAGAGATGAGGATGCTGAGGTTCTCATTGGGAGTGACCATGATGGATAGGATCAGGAACGAGTACATCAGAGGGACATTACATGTTAGCCGGAGGTAGCAGAGATGAGGATACTGAGGTACTCATTGGGAGTGACCATGATGGATAGGATCAGGAACAAGTACATCATTGGGACATTACATGTTAGCCAGCGGTAGCAGAGATGATGATGCTGAGGTTCTCATTGGGAGGGACCATGATGGATAGGATCAGGAACGAGTACATCATTGGGACATTACATGTTAGCCGGAGGTAGAAGAGATGAGGATGCTGAGGTTCTCATTGGGAGTGACTATGATGGATAGGATCAGAAAGGAGTACATCAGAGGGACATTACATGTTAGCCGGAGGTAGCAGAGATGAGGATACTGAGGTACTCATTGGGAGTGACCATGATGGATAGGATCAGGAACGAGTACATTAGAGGGACATTACATGTTAGCCGGAGGTAGCAGAGATGATGATGCTGAGGTTCGCAGCACAAAAAAAGTTTGGACCCCCCTGCCGTCATCCGATATGGTAATATAGCCATATTGTACTGTATAGTATAAAGAGCGGCCATGAGTCGGCATCCCGTGTTGGACTTATAAGCCTCCCGCTGCCCCATTAGCAGAGGGCACCACTGCAGAGATGGCACACAAACCCATGGTGTTCTCCAGACAGTGATAATCCTCGCTGATCCTCAACCCTTCTCCGTCTATGAGAGACTGACTGACAGGCCAAATAAAGACCCCGGCGATAGCGAGGTAAAAGAGGGTTCCAGGAGACAAAATAAGACGGACGGAGGAGAATTGAGAGGGAAGTCCCGCAAATGCCCGCCTCCATCACTCAGTCACTCACTCACTCACGCGTGATGTCACAAAGAAGGCTCAACGTGCCGCCGTGCTGCACATGATATGCTGGGGAGGATTACGCCGTAATCACGGGGGCTTGGCTGTGTAGTCATGAGGGAGTGTCTGCTTGCCGGCTATAAATCCCCCACCGCCCACCAACACCCCCACCCCACCCCAAAGCCGCTGCTCAGCAACAAGCACAACAAACCTTGAAGAGCTATCAGCAAAAAAACACTTCTCGGAAAGAAGTGTTTGGTTGTGTCTTAATCGGAAACAATACAAGTGTTTGGTCCTCGTAACATAAGGCCATTTTGGTACCTGCTCGGCTCGCTATTGGTAATGGTAATGGTTTTATTTCATTTGAACATGCATCAGATTACAATTGAATGCATCCCATAATCAGTTCACAGTTCCACATGTCCGAAAAGAGTAGGAAGAAGCAAAGCTTATTAAATTCTACCCCTCCATTTGGTACTTTTACAATCAGTAACTGTTACATTTGTTCACTTCCTGCTTTCTTAATATAGTTTTTTTTGTTTTTTTTTAAAATGTATTTACTTTATTTCTTAGATTTTTTTTTGTCACGTACCGTAACTGTTACATTTGTCCACTTCCTGCTTTCTTAATATAGTTTACGTTTTTTTTTGTTTTTTTAAATGTATTTACTTTATTTTTATTTTTTAGATTTTTTTAGATTTTTATTTTTTTTATTTTTGTCACATACCGTAACTGTTACATTTGTTCACTTCCTGCTTTCTTAATATAGTTTAAGTTTTTTTCTGTTTTTTAAATGTATTTACTTTATTTTTATTTTTTCGATTTTTTTAGATTTTTATTTTTTTTATTTTTGTCACATACCGTAACTGTTACATTTGTTCACTTCCTGCTTTCTTAATATAGTTAAATTTTTGTTGTTTTTTAAAAATGTATTGACTTTATTTATTGTATTATTTAAATTTATTATTATTTTTATTATTTTTTGTCATGTACCGTAACTGTTACATTTGTTCACTTCCTGCTTTCTTAATATAGTTAAAAAAAATTGTTGTTTTTTTAAAATGTATTTGCTTTATTTATTTTTATTTTTTAGATTTTAAATTTTTTATTTTTTTTTATTTTTTGTCACTTACCGTAACTGTTACATTTGTTCACTTCCTGCTTTTTAAATATAGTTTACTTTTTTTTCCGTTTGTTTTTGGGCCTCAATTTTTGATCTGTATGCAGGTGAATGTTAGGGATTCAACCATTCATTTCAATCCCATCTACCAGCTCCACAATCCAGTGCCTCCATTTCCCGCGTTCTCCTTTGTGTTCTCATTATCTTCCCTTTTATAGACGGCAGCTTTGCGGCTCAGCACCAAACAAAGTCACGGCCCGTTTAATGAAAAGAGACGCCTTTTCCTTCCTGAAAGATTTTATTCTTGGGTTGGGGGCGGTGGCGGTGGTGAGGGGGTTGGGGGGGGTTCAGCAGATCTCTGACAACTGTTTCATTATTTTTGGAGCTTTGGTTTTTCTCGCCAAATTGTTGGAAACATGTGAATTGTTCCACGTGTGGAATGACGGTGAGATTAAATATAATTTTCACAGTGTAGGCAGCTCTTATATTTCCCAAGATATTGGAAGGATAATAATGTGTCAATGTGGGTTTGCTGAAATCCTACAGCGGCACATGCGTGAAGCACGGTTCCACCTTCAAGATAACGAGGTTTGTTTATTGGTTTAAAATGCCCTTTGTCTCTGTTTTTTTTTCTTCGTATTCTGCACCTGGAGAATTGCTCTCGCCTGCGCGAAGATGCTGATAACTGTGGGTCATATTACATGAAGTAGTCTCTTAATCAGTGCAACCCTGACATGCTTTTTGCCTGCAGAGAATGGCGGAGAGATGTAATCATAATCATAATGTTCTCTGTTGCATTGCAGCAGCAATATTGTGGAAAGAACTGCCAATATTTTACCTTTTAATTTGTAAAAAAAAAAAAATTATAAATATTTAAAATATAAATATTTTTATAAATATTTTCAAAAATATATAAATATTTTTTAAATATTTTATATATTATAATATAAAACATTTAAAATATTTTTATAAAAATATATAATTGTTGTTGCTGTCATTTTGTGGACTTAAAGGGTAACTATTATTATTATTTTTTACTCTATAGTATAGTAACCCGCACGCACAGCTTTCTAGATCTTCCAGAATCTGCACCTATTCCAGCTGTAGTTCCTTGGATTCCCAAAAGGGTCTATTTTAATTTATTCCACCCATGACAATTTGGAGAAATGTATTGTTAACAAATAACCACCAGGGTATCTAATTAGCACCAAACGGAAAAAAAAAACATTGTCATTAATGTTATGATTAATTTGCTATTAATTAGTTAATTCCACAGTAGCTGCATCAACAGCTTGCCGCTTTACCTAGGATCAGGAAAGAGTACATCAGAGGGACATTACATGTTAGCCGGAGGTAGCAGAGATGAGGATGCTGAGGTTCTCATTGGGAGTGACCATGATGGATAGGATCAGGAAGGAGTACATCAGAGGGACATTACATGTTAGCCGGAGGTAGCAGAGATGAGGATGCTGAGGTTCTCATTGGGAGTGACCATGATGGATAGGATCAGGAAGGAGTACATCAGAGGGACATTACATGTTAGCCGGAGGTAGCAGAGATGAGGATGCTGAGGTTCTCATTGGGAGTGACCATGATGGATAGGATCAGGAAGGAGTACATCAGAGGGACATTACATGTTAGCCAGAGGTAGCAGATATGATGATGCTGAGGTTCTCAGAAAAAAAAAAATTACTCTATAGTATAGTAACCTGCACAGGAAGCTTTCTAGATCTTCCAGAATCTGCACCTATTCCAGCTGTAGTTCCTTGGATTCCCAAAAGGGTCTATTTTAATTTATTCCACCCATGACAATTTGGAGAAATGTATTGTTAACAAATAACCACCAGGGTATCTAATTAGCACCAAATGAAAAAAAAAAACATTGTCATTAATGTTATGATTAATTTGCTATTAATTAGTTAATTCCATCAACAGCTTGCCGCTTCACCTCTGCACGTGCTTTAAAATATCAGTTTATCAGCCCTGTCTTAATTTCAGAGTAAAATGACACCATAATGCTTCTTTACAATGACACAGTCTCGCCCCCTGTAACCCCCCCAGGTCCAATCAAATCGAAGAAGAACCTGAAAGTAATCATTTAAAACGAGTCTCTGATGGAAAATGCTTACTTGCTGCAGCAAACGTGAACCCTTGCGAAGGTTAAATAACATTAATAGTCCATCTGGAGCGCAGACTTTGGAGATGAAAGTTGCTGAATATACATTAACGACAACTGCTGCTATTTGACTTGCCAGTCAGTGGCGAGGGTTTTAGGCGGCGCTCAAACTAATCGACTGAGCCCCCCCCCCCCGGTCCTCAATACCCCGCTAAGCTTTTTTTTTTTATATATATATTTTATTTGGGCAAATATATGAAACATTACAGTGCATTTCTTACATCAATCCAAGTATAACTTTCTATTATTTACATTTGTATTCAACTATCTGATCACAAGCCGAAAAGGAGTAGGCTGAAGCAAAAGCTTATAAATTCCTACCCCTTTTTGCAAGATATAATCATGTTCATGCCACAGTCTTGTTTTCTCCCTGTTATTATTATCATTGTAATATTCATTCATTCATTTTCTACCGCTTTTTCCTCACGAGGGTCGCGGGGGGGTGGGGGGGTGCTGGAGCCTATCCCAGCTGTCTTAGACATAGACATAGACTTTCTTTATTGTCATTGCACAATAACACAGCAGTGAAATTGCCAACGAAATGTCGTTGCCTGGCTCCAGTGTAAAAATAAATAAAAAATAAAAAATAAAAAATAAAAAATAAAAAATAAAAAATAAAAAATAAAAAATAAAAAATAAAAAATAAAATACAAAATAAAACAATTACAAATTAAAAATTAATTCACAGGGCACATATAGATAAACAACCATTCACACTCACATTCATACCTATGGACAATTTGGAGTCGCTAATTAACCTAGCATGTTTTTGGAATGTGGGAGGAAACCGGAGTACCCGGAGAAAACCCGGCCAGATATGGCCTTGGGTGGAATCAAACTCAGGTCTCCTAGCTGTGTGGCCTGCGTGTTAACCACTCAGTCCATAATACAGTCATTCAGTTCCAAAAATTCATAAATGAATTAATTGATCGCTGTCTTGTGGTTGACTATAGCCTATTATTAGTCTAATCAAATACTGCAATACATTCATTCATTTTCTACCTCTTATCCTCACAAGGGTGCTGGAGCCTATCCCAGCTGTCTTCTTCAGGCGAGAGGCGGGTTACACCCTGGACTTACGGTGGCCAGCCAATCACAGGGCACATATAGACAAACAACCATTCACACTCACATTCATACCTATGGACAATTTGGAGTCGCTAATTAACCTAGCATGTTTTTTTTGGAATGTGGGAGGAAACCGGAGTACCCGGAGAAAACCCACGCATGCACGGGAAGAACATGCAAACTCCACACAGAGATGGCCGAGGGTGGAATCGAACCCTGGTCTCCTAGCTGTGAGGTTGTTATTGTTATTATCATTATCATTATTATCATTATTGTTATAATCTTTATCATTATTCCCATTATTATTGTTAATCATCATTTATATTACCATTTTCATCATTATAGTTGTAACAATTTTTGGATTATTATTTTTTTTTTATTATTTAATTTTACAGACTTCATTGCTTCTTGTAGAGTGCTGTATTATTATTATTCCATGTGTTGTTTTCTGAAATTCACAGTATTTATGCTTTTATTGATAATTTATTAGCCCACTTTTCCCCCCCTACTTGTAATATTTACATATCATTTTCTGGATTGCATGCGTCTAATCTTGTGCATTAAAAAAAAACAAGAACTTGAGACCGTGTCTGAGCGTCGTAGCAGCCGATCATTACACAAAGTTCAAAGTCTACTTTGTTCTTTATATGTATATTCATATTTCTCAATATTCCATGTTCCCTGTAGCGAAATCTTAGGGCAAACAGTTCTACTTGTAGAAACAAAACTGAAACGGAAACTCCATTTGTTCTTGCACGTCATCGCTATAACGTTATTGTCTGTAATGTATGTCCTGCCACAGATGCATGTATATTTCATAGCACTTCTATCTCCATACTTCAAGCAGCTCTTAATACTTCCAGTCGTGGAAGAGGGGGTGTCCCCGCGGCCATCTTGAAAATGTAGGCAGGAATGAGAAAAAAAAAAAATACTCAATTCCCACTGTGACACTTTGAAATGAATGCAGCTGACTAATGGGGAGGGAGAGATGAAGCCCCCATAAGATGAATGTCAGCTTTGTTCCAATAAATAATCATCATCCATCATGAAGTAGCCATACCTTTTACGGAGATTAGAAAATAAACACCTGCTTAAAGATTAATAGTATTTTTGAAAAATTTTTCATGGATCGTTTGCTCCTCCGCTGGTCTTTTTTTTTATTTTTTTCATTTTTTTTTACTCCCTACATAATGTAGGAGTGGGTGCTGGAGGAGGGCACTTGTAAGAAGCAAGGTGTCACGAGCAGTGGGCAGCTGCTGGAGATGCCGAGGAGAAAAAAAAATAAAAAATAAAAAAAAGGTGGCGAAAGCAACAAAAGGTCGGTTCAAGTTAAAGAGGCAGAAAACACTTCAACCGATTGATGGAGTTTCAAGTTGTTGCGTTCGTTTAGTTGTTGTTTTTGTTCATTTTATGCTATTACATTACATTAGCCGCTGTTCGCTTGGTGCATGGTGAATAAATGCAAGTACTTTGACATTTGGAGTATCGGGAGCGTCTACGTGGGATTTATTCCCTGTTGTAGGTTCACACTAGCTCCGTGCGGTGCAGCTCCGTCTCCGTTGTTACAATTGTTAGCCAAAATATTATTTCCTATCCATTTTCTCATTCATTTCAAATCCTAATAAAATAAAAAAATATATATTATATATAAGTAAATATATATTCATGAGGCTACATGGTGTATAGTGGTGAGCGCGCAGGTCACACAGCTAAGAGACCCAGGTTCGATTCCGCCCTCAGCCATCTCTGTGTGGAGTTTGCACATTCTCCCCGTGCATGCGTGGGTTTTCTCCGGGTACTCCGGTTTCCTCCCACATTCCAAAAACATGCTAGGTTAATTAGCGACTCCAAATTGTCCATAGGTATGAATGTGAGTGTGAATGGTTGTTTGTCTATATGTGCCCTGTGATTGGCTGGCCACCAATCCGAGATATATACTCTTGCCATAAGACAGCTGGGATAGGCTCCAGCACCTCCGTGACCCTTGTGGGGATAAGCAGTAGAAAATGAATGAATGAATGAATGTATTGCAATATTTGATTAGACTAATAATAGGCTATAGTTAACCACAAGACAGCGATCAATTAATTAATTTATGAATTTTTGAAACTTATTGACTGTATTATGGACTGAGTGGTTAGCGCGCAGGCCACACAGCTAGAAGACCCAAGTTTGATTCCACCCTCGGCCATCTCTAGCCGGGTTTTCTCCGGGTACTCCGGTTTCCTCTCACATTCCAAAAACATGTTTTTTGTTTTATTTTCTCTTATTATGTCTATTTTATTTAGTAATGTGATTGTTAAAGAGACTATAGGGGTGTTATTTCATGTTTTGAGGGCTCTAATAATGTTAAAAACTAGAAGGTTATATGCTCTAAGCACAAAAATATTACATTTATGAATATCGAATTGTGTGGTTACCACGCAGACCTCACAGCTAGGAGACCAGAGTTCAATTCCACCCTCTGTGTGGAGTTTGCATGTTCTCCCCGTGCATGCGTGGGTTTTCTCCGGGTACTCCGGTTTCCTCCCACATTCCAAAAACATGCTAGGTTAATTAGCGACTCCAAAAAAATGTGAGTGTGAATGGTTGTTTGTATTTATGTGCCCTGTGATTGGCTGGCCACCAGTCCAGGGTGTACCCCGCCTCTCGTCTGAAGACAGCTGGGATAGGCTCCAGCATGCCCGCGACCCTAGTGAGGATTAGCGGTAGAAAATGAATGAATGAATACGGAATCCTACTGTCATTCTTCCTTCCAATTAATGGCCTGCAAATAAGTAAATGGTCGTGTTTGGTTTTCCTCGGAACAAAGAAGGTACATTATGTTCTTTTACCGGTGGTCCCTTAGGCAACCAGGAAAAGCAAAAAAAAAAAAAAAATCGTAAATTGGAGCGAACATACAATAGAGCCTCAAAGCAGTCAGGTGTCATGTTGGCAGAACATTGTGCTCTTTGGCAAGGCTCTTTAAAGTCGTCTGCTGCCGACCAAGGTTTGGTTCCATGTGCACGTTGTTCCTAGCTGGCTTGTGATCCATGGGATCGAACACTAAGGTGCTGACTCCAGCCCGAAAGCCACAACAACTCAACAAAACATGAAGAAAAAGATGAAACAAAAGCACCCGACTTTGCTGTTTGACGTCACCGTTTAAAAATAGCTCTTTCTCTCGCAGGAGTAAAAAAAAAACGTTTCAGAATTCCGACTCAAATTTGTTCCCCTTGCAAGATGATGATTACTCTCCGGTTTTCACATTGTGTCAATGCTAGATTCCACAAAAAAGCCTAAAAAACTGACTGATATTCCATCTGCAAACCTTCTTTTTTTTCTTCCCCTTTGTCTACTCCCTGGCATTCCGAAGTGGGAAACTCATCCTGGTCATGTGGAATTGCAGGTAGCAGGTTAAATGGAGCAATTACTCGGTCCACGCCAAACAAAACGGTTCCAAGTGCAAGAATTGCCTTTTTGTTTTATCTTCCAGAAGAGCCTGAAGTCATCAACATGGACCCTTTATCTCATGGAACTCATTCCAGTTCCCAATCTCGGAATACGGAAGCCTTAATTACAAGGTGGGATGAGGACTTTTAATGCCCGTCGGCACAAAACAGGAATCTTTTTCTAAGTCAATTCATCCAGAGCCTCACAGCTAGGAGACCCGAGTTCAATTCCGCCCTCGGCCATCTCTGTGTGGAGTTTGCAAGTTTGCACATTCTCCCCGTGCATGCGTGGGTTTTCTCCGGGTATTCCGGTTTCCTCCCACATTCCAAAAAACATGCTAGGTTAATTGGCGACTCCAAATTGTCCATAGGTATGAATGTGAGTGTGAATGGTTGTTTGTCTATATGTGCCCTGTGACCATACGTATATATGGTCTTTGGGGCTGCACGGTGGTGGAGTGGTTAACGTTGTGGACTCGCAGCCATGGCACCCCGGGTTCGATTCCCCGTTCAGGCATCTCCGAGTTTACGTTCCTCCAAATTTACTCCCAAATTGTCCATAGGTATGAATGTGAGTGTGAATGGTTGTTTGTCTATATGTGCCCTGTGATTGGCTGGCTGGCAACCAGGCCAAGGTGTACCCCGTCACTCATCCGAAGACAGCTGGGATAGGCTCCAGCACCTGCATTCAAATTGCAATTGTCCACAATGCTACAACATAGTTGTGATGATAACCATAGATCAGGAAGTTGACTTTACAGCGACGAAACAATTTGTTATATATGTGGTTTTGGGGGCTGCACAGTGTTGGAGTGGTTAACGTTGTGGCCTCGCAGCTATGGCACCCCGGGTTCGATTCCCCGTTCAGGCATATCCGAGTTTACGTTCTCCCAAATTTACTCCCAAATTGTCCATAGGTATGAATGTGAGTGTGAATGGTTGTTTGTCTATATGTGCCCTGTGATTGGCTGGCTGGCAACCAGGCCAGGGTGTACCCCGCCACTCATCCGAAGACAGCTGGAATAGGCTCCAGCACCTGCATTCAAATTGCAATTGTCCACAATGCTACATATAGTAGCAACATAGTTGTGATGATAACCATAGACCAGGAAGTTGACTTTATAGTGATGAAACAATTTGTTTTATATGTGGTCTTTATATATATATAGTCTTTGGGGCTGCATGGAGGATGAGTGGTTAGTGCTTTGGCCTCACAGCTAAGGCACCCGGGTTCGATTTCCTGCTCAGGCATCTCCGAGTTTACGTTCTCCACGTGTGTGCGTGGGTTTTCTCCGGGTACTCCGGTTTCCTCCCACATTCCAAAAAAAACATGCTAGGTTAATTAGCGACTCCAAATTGTCCATAGGTATGAATGTGAGTGTGAATGGTTGTTTGTCTATATGTGCCCTGTGATTGGCTGACCCTTGTGAGGATAAGCGGTAGAAAATGAAATGAAATTCATCCAGAGAGGATGCGATGATGAACTCAGATCGAGACGTCAAAGCTCATGCATGTTGCGTCCGCATGGCCGGGAGGAGACGTCACATTGCATCGTGTGTCCATAAGCGGCCATGACGGGTCTACGAAAACCGTCATCCTCTTACCCCCTCTGGCTTTCGTATCGCCCATCGCTCCGGTTGCTACCAGAGTGCGATCATGTCTCAGTACTTATCTCACTCGAGAGACGAGTGCGTACGGACAGATGATGTTCAATTCCTAAGGTTTTGTGCCAACGCTGCAGATTTTACCCCTTAAAGTATATTCGT
Source organism: Doryrhamphus excisus (assembly GCF_030265055.1). NCBI lineage: Eukaryota > Metazoa > Chordata > Actinopteri > Syngnathiformes > Syngnathidae > Doryrhamphus > Doryrhamphus excisus. The sequence goes on along the minus strand of NC_080487.1, from coordinate 11,152,628 downwards.
TTCATATGCATGCACTTAAAAATGTACTATTTCTGTATATTTATAAAAAAAAAAATCTTATTTGCATCCTGGAAAAAGACAAATGGAATTATCATCAGAAGTTGTAATTACAGCATCGTGGTCGCTGATGAATTTCACTAATTAATGAAGCGCGATGCCACCAACAAGTCTCAAATATGCTATAATAACAGAGAATTGCACACTTTTTTTTTTTTTATATCGGCAACACATAATTGCGCCACTCTGAAAACAACATAGCTGTTATGTATGTAAATTTTGGTGCAAATCCTAATTTTCCTAATTTATGCAAAGGCTTCCTTTCTCGACATCATCAAACAATCAAGAAGTAATTAGAATGTGAGATAATTCTGTTTTGGTTACTTACAGCACCATCAGGCTCAATGCACCATGAAACAATAACACGCACTGGATCAGTCGTGAACATTAAACACAGCTTTTTTTTTTTTTTTTTTTTTACCCCCGCTTCCATTTGCCGACTGAGAATAACGATGATTTTATGCAAAGGAGGTGCAAAAGAAGGTTGTGTAACGAACCATCTGACACAAGATGACATAAGAACATCAGATAAGCCACTTTTTTTTTTAGCTACTAAAGACCAAAGTTCTTTTAATTGTAAATGCAAAGGTTTCCTGCATCTCAAAATACTATTGAAATTGATAAAAAATCATATTTTCACTACCGGTACTACAAATTGTATATGTTGTATTACGACACCAGGTTGAGCGTTCTGTAGGGTTTACGTTTTTGTGCAGTTGTTTTTTTTAATTCCAGGGAGATTGTTGATTGGATACTGAAGGAATATCTAATTGCTGGTTTAGTTCAAGCCTTCCCTGTGTGGAGTGTGCACGTTCCCCCCGTGCATGCGCGGGTTTTCTCCGGGTACTCCGGTTCCCTGACATATTCCAAAAACATGCTAGTTTTCTCTGGTTACTCCGGTTTCCTGTGACATTCCAAAAACATACTAGTTTTCTCCGGGTACTGCGGTTTCCTGTGACATTCCAAAAACATGCTAGTCTAATTTGTCCAAGTTCGAGTTCAATTCCACCCTCGGCCATCTCTGTGTGGAGTTTGCACGTTCTCCCCGTGCATGCGTTGGTTTTCTCCGGGTACTCCGGTTCCTTGCCATATTCCAAAAACATGCTAGTTTTCTCCGGGTACTCCGGTTCCCTGCCACATTCCAAAAACAAGCTAGTCTAAATTATCCAAGTTCGAGTTCAATTCCACTCTCTGCCATCTCTGTGTGGAGTGTACACGTTCTCTCCGTGCATGCGTGGGTTTTCTCCGGGTACTCCGGTTCCCTGCCATATTCCAAAAACATGCTAGTTTTCTCTGGTTACTCCGGTTCCCTGCCACATTCCAAAAACATGCTAGTCTAAATTGTCCAAGTTCGAGTTCAATTCCACCCTCTGCCATCTCTGTGTGGAGTGTACACCTTCTCTCCGTGCATGCGTGGGTTTTCTCCGGGTACTCCGGTTTCTTGCCATATTCCAAAAACATGCTAGTTTTCTCCGGGTACTCCGGTTCCCTGCCACATTCCAAAAACAAGCTAGTCTAAATTATCCAAGTTCAAGTTCAATTCCAATCTCTGCCATCTCTGTGTGGAGTTTGCACGTTCTCCCCGTGCATGCGTTGGTTTTCTCCGGGTACTCCGGTTCCTTGCCATATTCCAAAAACATGCTAGTTTTCTCCGGGTACTCCGGTTCCCTGCCACATCCCAAAAACATGCTAGTCTAAATTGTCCAAGTTCGAGTTCAATTCCACCCTCGGCCATCTCTGTGTGGAGTTTGCACATTTTCCTCGTGCATGTGTGGGTTTTCTCCGGGTACTCCGGTTTCCTCCCACATTCCAAAAACATGCTAGGTTAATTAGCGACTCCAAATTGTCCATAGGTATGAATGTGAGTGTGAATGGTTGTTTGTCTATATGTGCCCTGTGATTGGCTGGCCACCAGTCCAGGGTGTACAGCCAGCTGGGATAGGCTCCAGCACCCCCGTGACACTCATGAAAATGAATGAATGAATGAATAAAAATGGCTGCTGGAATGTAAATACATATACTGCATATATAGCTACAGTACTACAGTAAGAGTATTGTGCCACATAACCAGACAATACACTACCAATGTATGATGCAGAATATTAACCAACTACTATGCAAGCTCAAAAGACTCAGTAAGTGGTATGATGTGAGTGTGAATGGTTGTTTGTCTATATGTGCCCTGTGATTGGCTGGCCACCAGTCCAGGGTGTACCCCGCCTCTTGCCCGAAGACGGCTGGGATAGGCTCCAGCACCCCCCTCGACCCTCAGTCCCTGTCAGTCATGGACCCTAGGAGTTGTCCTAATTTTCCGCCCTATACTGCGCCTCTGATTACAACCATTGAATTTCCATTTAACCCAAGACTGACACTTACTAAATGATATAAATTTCAATTGAATAGAAGATCCTTGTAAAGTTCTCTGGAGGTTCAGAGAATGTGCCATATACTGTACTGCATTAACAATACTCAGTGAAAGAAAAAAATTCATGGTTATTTTCAAATGATTTTTTTTTTTTGTTAATGTAAAACTTCAACTATGTATGCCATATTCAGTATTTAAAATGTCGAACTGAGTTGCAAGTCCAAGGTCATTGAAGACTTTGTTCACTCAGCGTACAAAGACAAACATCTTTACCACTTTGCAAAAATCAATGCAGAAAAGTTGCTTCTGACTGTTAGTGCTCGGTGTTGACTCATCCCAGCGTGTTTGAGCTTCTCTCCCACGGAGGAGAGACGATCTAGCGGCATCGATGTGGACTCCAGACACAATCCTGATGACTTTAGATTTGACTTGACAATGTCAACAAAGACTTGGAACTGGACTCGGACTTTGACAGCGATGACTCCTCAATGAAATTAGATTTTCAGTGAAAGTTTTTGGTCCCCATTCAAAGATTTTGGTTCTCAATGGGAGTGACCATGATGGATAGGATCAGGAAGGAGTACATCAGAGGGACATTACATGTTAGCCGGATGTAGCAGAGATGAGGATGCTGAGGTTCTCAATGGGAGTGACCATGATGGATAGGATCAGGAAGGAGTACATCAGATGGACATTACATGTTAGCCGGAGGTAGCAGAGATGAGAGTATGCTGAGGTTCTCATTGGGAGTGACCATGATGGATAGGATCAGAAACAAGTACATCAGAGGGACATTACATGTTAGCCGGAGGTGGCAGAGATGAGGATGCTGAGGTTCTCATTGGGAGTGACCATGATGGATAGGATCAGGAACAAGTACATCAGAGTGACATTACATGTTAGATTCCTTGGAGATAAAGTCAGAGAGGCCAGACTGAGATGGTTGGAGATGGCTCACTTCAGCTCTGTAGCCAAATATACTGTCATATATATTTTTAATGCAATTTGAAAACCTTTCATATTGTGTAAACATTAACAACAAGAAAAAAATAACAGAAAACTCAAGTATGAAATTGCAAAATCCTACATTTTAGTTAATTCATTCATTCATTAATTTTCTACCGCTTATCCTCACGAGGGTCGCGGGGGTGCTGGAGCCTATCCTGGCTCTCTTCAGGCGAGAGGTGGAGTCCACCCTGGAGCGGTCGCCAGCCAATCACAGGGCACATATAGACAAACAACCATTCACACTCACATTTTTTGGAGTGGCCAATTAACCTAGCATGTTTTTGGAATGTGGGAGGAAACCGGAGTACCCGGAGAAAACCCATGCATGCACGGGGAGAATGTGCAAACTCCACACAGAGATGGCAGAGGGTGGAATTGAACTCAAACTTGGACAATTTAGACTAGCATGTTTTTGGAATGTGGCAGGGAACCGGAGTACCCGGAGAAAACCCACGCATGCACAGGGAGAATGTGCCAACTCCATACAGAGATGGCAGAGGGTGGAATTGAACTCAAACTTGGACAATTTAGACTAGCATGTTTTTGGAATGTTGCAGGGAACCGGATTACCCGGAGAAAACTAGCATGTTTTTAGAATATGGCAGGGAATTGGAGTACCCGGAGAAAACCCACTTATGCACGGGGCAAATGTGCAAACTCCACACAGAGATGGCAGAGGATGGAATTGAACTCAAACTTGGACAATTTAGACTAGCATGTTTTTGGAATGTTGCAGGGAACCGGAGTACCGGGGGAAAACTAGCATGTTTTTGGAATATGGCAGGGAACCGGAGTACCCGGAGAAAACCCACACATGCACGGGGATAATGTGCAAACTCCATACAGAGATGGCCGAGGGTGGAACTGAACTCGAACTTGGACAATTTAGACTAGCATGTTTTTGGAATGTGGCAGGGAACTGGAGTACCCGGAGAAAACTAGCATGTTTTTGGAATATGGCAGGGAACCGGAGTACCCGGAGAAAACCCACGCATGCACGGGGAGAATGTGCAAACTCCACACAGAGATGGCAGAGGGTGGAATTGAACTCAAACTTGGACAATTTAGACTAGCATGTTTTTGGAATGTTGCAGGGAACCGGAGTACCGGGAGAAAACTAGCATGTTTTTGGAATATGGCAGGGAACCGGAGTACCCGGAGAAAACCCACTTATGCACGGGCCAAATGTGCAAACTCCACACAGAGATGGCAGAGGATGGAATTGAACTCAAACTTGGACAATTTAGACTAGCATGTTTTTGGAATGTTGCAGGGAACCGGAGTACCCGGAGAAAACTAGAATGTTTTTGGAATATGGCAGGGAATTGGAGTACCCGGAGAAAACCCACGCATGCACGGGGAGAATGTGCAAACTCCACACAGAGATGGCCGAGGGTGGGATTGAACTCAAACTTGGACAATTTAGACTAGCATGTTTTTGGAATGTGGCAGGGAACGGGAGTACCCGGAGAAAACTAGCATGTTTTTGGAATATGGCAGGGAACCGGAGTACCCGAAGAAAACCCACGCATGCACGTGGATAACTCAGTACATTGTGCCAGAGTTTAACTGGTCTTTGTCAAGATATTTACCGTTTACTGCTAATTTGCTGCAGGCAAATGTAATACATCTTGGGATAATAACAAATCAATTAAGGAGAGTCAAAAAGCTTTCTGTGTGAACATAAAAAAAAAATTGGTGTGGTCATTTGTTGGCTTTTACACTTTTGGAAATCTCACTTTGCAGTTTGTAAACATAGCCTGAAGCTACTTCACATTGTAGCTGATATATTCATCCTGCTCAAGCCCATGAATATACAAAGCAACAGTGTTTATTCACCCTCAAGACACTTGATATAATAATCACCTCCCACCAAAAAGGAAAAGCTGGGGTAAAAAAAAAAAAAAAAAAAAGTAGGCCAATGAATAATTCATGACTTTGGAGTGTGGTGTCACCAACTCAGCATTTAGCTGAAGGAAACGGTGGCCAAAAATACGTTGAACATCTTTAGGATTCTTTGTGGACTAGTTTGCTTAAAGGCGGTTATAGACCAGTGGTGGACAATCCAGGACTCGTGGATCATGTACAAAATACACACCAGGCCGCTATGCTATTCTAAAAGCATGCAAAACCTTTGAGGAACTGTTATTAAAACCTACACAAAACATGAATGACTTAATATGTAGTCTTTATGAAAACAAGGTAAATAAGTAAGGTAATATCCAGACTCACAAAGATTTCCTTCCTGCTGTGGAAACCCGCACATTCGGTTTCTACACTGCTTATTGGGGGTTTGCCGAAGTCTACCCCAGCTGACTTTGGGCAAGATTCGGGGTACACCCTGGACTCGTCGCCAGCCAATCACAGAACACATAAAGACAAACAACTAAAAATGTGACCAATTTTTTTTGGTAGCTTAGCCAGTCTATGCTGTGGAAACCAACGCATCCGGTTTCTACACCGCTTATCGGGGGTTTGCCGGAGTCTACCCCAGCTGACTTTGGGCAAGAGGCGGGGTTACACCCTGGACTGGTCGCCAGACAATCACAGAACACATATAGACAAACAACTAAAAATGCGACCAATTTTTTTGGTAGCCTAGCCAGTCTATGCTGTCGAAACTCACGCATCCGGTTTCTACACTGTTTATCGGGGGTTTGCCGGAGTCTACCCCAGCTGACATTGGGCAAGATTCGGGGTACACCCTGGACTGGTCGCCAGACAATCACAGAACACATATAGACAAACAACTGAAAATGTGACCAAATTTTTTTGGTAGCCTAGCCAGTCTATGCTGTGGAAACCCGCACATTCGGTTTCTACACCACTTATCGGGGGTTTGCCGGAGCCTACCCCAGCTAACTTTGGGCGAGAGGCGGGGTACACCCTGGACTGGTCGCCAGCCAATCACAGAACACATATAGACAATAAAATAAAAATGCGACCAATTTTTTTGGTAGCCTAGCCAGTCTATGCTGTCGAAACTCACGCATCCGGTTTCTACACTGTTTATCGGGGGTTTGCCAGAGTCTACCCCAGCTGACTTTGGGCGAGAGGCGGGGTACACCCTGGACTGGTCGCCAGACAATCACAGAACACATATAGACAAACAACTAAAAATGCGACCAATTTTTTTGGTAGCCTAGCCAGTCTATGCTGTCGAAACTCACGCATCCGGTTTCTACACCGCTTATCGGGGGTTTGCCGGAGCCTACCCCAGCTGACTTTGGGCGAGAGGCGGGGTACACCCTGGACTGGTCGCCAGCCAATCACAGAACACATGAAGACAAACAATTGAAAATGAGACCAAATTTTTTTGGTAGCCTAGCCAGTCTATGCTGTAGAAACTCACGCATCCGGTTTCTACACCGCTTATCGGGGATTTGCCGGAGGCTACCCCAGCTGACTTTGGGCAAAGGCGGGGTACACCCTGGACTGGTCGCCAGCCAATCACAGGGCACAAAAAGACAAACAACTGAAAATATGACCAATTTTTTTTGGTAGCCTAGCCAGTCTATGCTGTGGAAACCCACGCATCCGGTTTCTACACCACTTATAGGGGTTTGCCGGAGCCTACCCCAGCTGACTGGTCGCCAGCCAATCACAGGGCACATATAGTCAAACAACCATTCACACTCACACACATACCTATGGACAATTTGGAGTCGCCAATTAACCTAGCATGTTTTTTTCTGGAATGTGGGAGGAAACCGGAGTACTCGGTGAAAAACCCACATAGATATGCCCGAGTGTGGAATCGAACTCGGGTTTTCTAGCTGTGTGGCATGCACGCTAACCACTCGGGTACCGTGCAGCCGCCAGCCAGTCGAATTAAGTCCTATTCTATTGTAACTAACTAACTTTTCCGGTTTAATTCCAGGACAATTTATAATAAATTATTGAAATATTGAAATTTATCATTTATAATAAAAGAATATTTTTTTTCTGGTGGATACATCATGTTTTGTACAATTCCATAACTTTCTGTACTGAAATACTAACGTCTTATGTTGTTGATCCAGCTCTACAGTCCTCAAAATTTTGTCCAATGTCCAACTAAATTTCCATGACATTATGTTAAATTATACACACAATTTTATATGAACTTTCTGTACGATATTCTCTATGCGTTTTCAACTAAAGCTTAGCCTTGAGCCTATTATTTGTCTGCCGTGGGTGAAAATGAAAGATAACGGAGCAAAAGGGAGCCGAACGCTGCGCCAAGTCAACCTTGCCTCCGCCACCGTATTCTCATCTGAAATATGCCACAATAAACCTATTGGAATGTCCTCAAAGGGGACGAGGCGAACACCTAGTAAATCTCTTCGGTGTTGCTTTTTGGAAATGAGTTTCGTTTCAAATGGAGTCGCCAGAGGAAGAGAGGGGGGGTGATAGACGTGGCAAATAAACGGACACCATTTTCCTTTCTGTATTTCTCTGCAACTTTTTCATCAACATGAGTAAGCTTTGGCAGCAACAAGAGCGGTACAAAAACAATGAGACAGTGATGAATAAACTGAAGGGGTGTTTTTTTTGTCGGCCATCTTGGCTAACAAAATAAAGCTAGCTGTTTTATTCACAGAAGAACAACTGGATACATCAGTAAATATTACTAGTGGAGACAGCTAAGGTTTAGCTAATGTTAGCACTTGCTTATTTTTGTAAAACAATACTCTAAAATGTTCATTAACCGGCACAAAATCGATTCTGAGGTCATTTTTTTACATATATTTGGACAAATGTTGTAGTGCTAGTGGCTTTTTGCGGCATTTTGGCAATGCTAATTGCGTTTTTGTGCTGGTATGCTAGTCTCTAGACCAGCAAGACAAGTATATGTTGAGGTTTTATGCTGGTATGCTAGTCTTCAGACCAGCAAAACCAGCATATCTTGTTTTTTCATGGTGGTATGCTAGTCTCCAGTCCAGCAAAACCAGCGTATCTTGTTTTTTCATGCTGGTATGCTAGTCTCTAGACCAGCAAGACCAGTATATGTTGAGGTTTCATGGTGGTATGCTAGTCTCTAGACCAGCAAGACCAGTATATGTTGAGGTTTTATTGCTGGTATGCTAGTCTTCAGACCAACAAAACCAGCATATATTGTTTTTTCACGGTGGTATGCTAATCTCTAGTCCAGCAAAACCAGCATATCTTGTGTTTTCACGGTGGTATGCTAGTCTCTAGACCAGCAAGACCAGTATGTGTTGAAGTTTAATGCTAGTATGCTAGTCTTCAGACCAACAAAACCAGCATATATTGTTTTTTCACGGTGGTATGCTAATCTCTAGTCCAGCAAAACCAGCATATCTTGTGTTTTCACGGTGGTATGCTAGTCTCTAGACCAGCAAGACCAGTATGTGTTGAAGTTTAATGCTAGTATGCTAGTCTCCAGACCAGCAAAACCAGCATATCATGCCAGTATATGTTGAAGTTTCATGGTGGTATGCTCGTCTTCAGACCGGCAAAACCAGCATATCTTGTTTTTTCATGGTGGTATGCTAGTCTCCAGTCCAGCAAAACCAGCGTATCTTGTTTTTTCATGCTGGTATGCTAGTCTCTAGACCAGCAAGACCAGTATATGTTGAGGTTTCATGGTGGTATGCTAGTCTCTAGACCAGCAAGACCAGTATATGTTGAGGTTTCATGCTGGTATGCTAGTCTCCAGTCCAGCAAAACCAGCATATCTTGCGTTTCCGCGGTGGTATGCCAGTCTCTAGACCAGCAAAACCAGCATATCTTGTTTTTTCACGCTGGTATTCTAGTCTCTAGACCAGCAAGACCAGCATATGTTGTCTTTCCGTGCTTTCAAAAACACAGTATGCTAGTCCCCAGACCAGCAAGACCAGCATAAATTGTGTTTTCATGCTGGTCATGCTGGTATGCTAGTCTCCAGACCAGCAAGACCAGTATATGTTGAGGTTTCATGGTGGTATGCTAGTCTCCAGTCCAGCAAAACCAGCATATCTTGTGTTTTCACGGTGGTATGCTAGTCTCTAGACCAGCAAGACCAGTATATGTTGAGGTTTTATTGCTGGTATGCTAGTCTTCAGACCAGCAAAACCGGGATATCTTGTTTTTTCATGCTGGTATGCTAGTCTCTAGACCAGCAAGACCAGTATATGTTGAGGTTTCATGCTGGTATGCTAGTCTCTAGACCGCCAAGACCAGTATATGTTGAGGTTTCATGCTGGTATGCTAGTCTCTAGACCAGCAAGACCAGTATATGTTGAGGTTTCATGCTGGTATGCTAGTCTCCAGACCAGTAGGACCAGCATATCTTGTTTTTTCATGGTGGTATTCTAGTCTCTAGACCAGCAAGACCAGCTTTTCATGCTTTTGAAAACACGGTATGCTAGTCCCCAGACCAGCATAAATTGTGTTTTCGTGCTGGTCATGCTGGTAGCTGGTTTCCAGTCCAGCATACCAGCAGGAAAACACAACATATGCTGGTCTTGCTGGTCTGAAGACCAGCATACCGTGTTTTCGAAATCACAATAAGACAACATATGCTGGTCTGGAGACTAGCATACCACTGTGAAAACACAAGATATGCTGGTTTTGCTGGTATGAAAACTAGCATACCAGCATGAAACGTCAACATATACTGGTGTTGAAAGCACAACTTATGCTGGTCATACTGGTCATACTGGTAGCTAGTCTATGCTATTTTTTTCAATTTCAATTGAAAAACACCCCCACAT